>NC_044320.2:44223266-44288266 GCF_007474595.2 Lynx canadensis | reverse complement strand
GTCATAGAAGTCTCTGATTGCAGAGACTTCTATTACCTGTACGAAAAACGAACATACTCAGGATATATTTGAAAGCCCAACTGATCGCTCAAAGCCCAAAGGCAAGGGCCAAAATCTCAATTCATCCAACGTGTCATGTCTGTGTTATTTCTGGTGGAAATATTCTTCTGTCTTCCCATCTTGCAGGCCTTCTTTGTCGACCAAAGCATCTTGGTTCAGGAGGAGCAGCTAAGTTGGGTAGTGTGCTGACCAATAAAGCCCAAGAACAAGTCTGAGACGTCTCTGAGTCACTGAGTCTTGCAGAGGGTGAAAACACTCTGCGGTTATCAAAGATATTCCACTTACCCTACAGGCAACATGTACTGCTCAACCCCAATGGGACTGCACAGAATAACTTGCACTTAGTCCTAACCTACGCCACATAAGCCAGCCCCCAAATACTCAGGGCCGCTGTCCTAGAGCGGGCCATATGTATCGATAAAAGCATCTACTTAACAGACAACCAACCTACTGTAAGGGTGTTGAGTACATTAACCGTATTTTGGTTCGTCTTCCTCAGTGTTGTGGCAGATTCACAACTAGAAACTTCAGTCTCAACTTCTTCAACACCTCAATTACCCTCAGGCCTGACTAACCTGCGGTACTGGCGACCTAACTCCTTCAAAATATGCCTCCACCCACTTTCTTGTGCAGTTCTTTTCCTTTTCATGATTCAGTGTGGGGCCAGCAAACTCTAAGTTTTTTACACCTCTAAACTCAAAACATCCTCACATGAAACTGTGAATAACCATGAACTTCCTATCTGTAACAGAGATCAGGGAGTCTATGTGTTTCATCTTTCATTTTGTTTCAATGGCCGGTTTTCTAAAGCCATGCCGGTTATTTTGTGCCTTGAGCCTATTCCTCCTGACAGATTTTCTAACTCCATCTAAATAACAGCAGAAGGGGATTCATTATGACTGACTGCCTGAGTTCAAATCACAGGCCCGTCACTTCAGTTGGGTAGCCCTGTGTGTTTTACTTCCCACATGTAAAATGTATATAAAATCACTACCCCTAAGGGCAGGCCCAAGAATTTAGATAAAATGGCATACATAAAAGCTTGTAGTCAAATGCTCCAAAAAAAAAAAAAAAAAAAAAAAAATCCGTTCTCTATTAAACAAACTGCTCATCACCAGAAAGGAAGGCAGTAGGCGGGGAGCTGGGCAAAATGGGCAAACAGGTGTTAGCTTCTAGTTATGGAATGAGGAAGTCCCAGGAATAAAAGGCACAGCATAGGAAATATACTTAATAATAAATACGATAATAGTATTATATGGTGACAGATGGTAGGTACACTTACGGTGAGCACAGCCTAACATATAGAGAAGCTCAATCACGATGTTGTACACCTGAAACTAATGTAGTGATATCATGCCAACTGTATTCAAATAACAAAATTTAAAAACAACATCCATTTTCTATTCATTCATTCGACAAATATTCACTGCCTGCCGATTCCACGCAAAGCACTATTAATTAATACCTTCCCCTAACTTATCATTAATGTCTTCCCCTAACTTACCCTCTGAAGGTTTTTAAATAAATATGTCTCTGAAAAGAAGTATTGCACTCGAAAGTATGCCACTGAACATCTGGGAAAACTGACTTAAAGTTACCAAACTCTTCCACATTGGAACTTACGGAAACCACCGTTAGAGAATATATCAAATACATAAAGCAGTTTTCAAAAAAAAAAAAACAAACATTTTTTTTGTTACAAAGAACATTTTCACTATTTATGGGACACAATCACTGCTTTGGATTTACTTTGCGGTTCTTGGGTCTAATTTATTTGCTAGTTGCAAAGTCTACTCTGCGAAACTCCAGAACGACAAAGGAAAAGGATAAGTGATTGACAAAAGTAACTGTGGCAAAGCTGACACACTCCTGTGGTCCTCACCTTCCCGGCAGGGAAGAGCGACAGTTGGAGCTGGCAGACTGTGGAAAATGTGAAAGCTTTTTCTTAGAGCACTCAGGAGAGGGAGGTAAGGGTTAAAAGAGCGAACTGCAAAATATCTGTCAAATGTGGGTTATTGTGATTGGAAGCGTCATCTACTGTACTAGACTCGTGCACGGGCTTTAATCTGGGGGCTTCTTTTGCAAAACACAACGAGTATGGCTTTGCCCATAAGTCCACGGAATACAAACGAATGATCTATTTCAAGAGAAAGCAAACAGGGGCCCGTCACCTGAATTTCAGGTCTACCCTAAGGATCGAACCTGTGACTAACAGCTTCTCCCTGACTCCGTTTGCTATGGGAAAATTGCCCTTCCTAAATGAAAATCCTCTACCTGTACCAAAAAATCACAGTATGTATACAAAAATGATTCAGGATGCCCCCCCCCCAAAATGATACATGTGCTCATTTCCGGTGTGATAATGTACAGAGTGTGGCACAATGTGCCTAACTCAACACTTCTGTTTTCAAATGAATGGTTTAAGTGAATTCTACCTTTAACAAAGAATTGCTAAAAAAAAAAACCAAAACAAACAAAAAAAACAAAAAACAATCAGTGGTTACCAAGGGTTGAGGGAGGGGAACTTGGGGTGTTACTGTTTAATGGGTACGGAGTTCCAGTTTGGGGTGATGAAGAAGGTTCTGAAGATGGGTGGCGGTGATGGATATACACCAACATGGAGGTACTTAATGCCGCTGAACTGCACACCCAGAAACGGTTAAAGTGGTCAATGTTACGTTATGTGTATTTTACCACAATGAAATTTTTTAAAAAATGTTATTAGCCTCAAAAATGAAAACACATAGAAGAACGTTATTCGTTATAAACTCTTGTTCATCTTAGACCAGTGATAAAAATCCTTCAAAGCAACTATGTCAAAACGAGCACCCTAGCTAGATTAAATGGATCACTAATGTAACGAAAACATTTTGTCACTGCTGAAAGCCACTCGTCATGCCAAGAACATATACCTATTGCATTTTATACACACACATGTATTTGTGGCTAAGATAATAATAAACTGTGTCACCATGTCTTTATTGTCAGATGGTAAAAGAAACCATGGTGGGGACCAATACCCAATGCAGACTTGAGAACCCGGTTACTACAGAATTACCAGACTTACATGCAATCTCCAGGTAGGCGAACAAAACGGTTGGGAGAACAGTCTGTATTTTTCGTCTCCCATACACACCCTCTCCCGTTACCCCCGGAAAACTGGGCTAGTTTCCGTTTGCTTACCACCAGTCCTAGTACGAGCGTGCGGACTCTCTCTCCTATCTCTGGAGAAATGTCATTGCCAAACTGCTGCAGGGTAGTAAGGAACCGTTTCAGCTTACTGAGTTGCCTGGCGCCACAGGCTGGGGGCAGCTGTTGATTAGCCAGAGAAGAAGAGGAAGAGGAGGAAGGCCCATTGCTAAAGCCATTGGGCGGCGAGGGGGCGCCATTCAAGGCTGTGGGTGAATGGCTCGTGCCATTGGTTACTGTCAAGAGCACAAAATAAGAAAGAAAAACAAGTAAATCAACGCAGAGGGAAAAGGCACAAGGAAATTACAATCAAGTTTTGTTCCCTTTAAATCTGGAGGATTCTGTGGTTTGGGAAACCGGGGGGGGGGGGGGGTACTTTTCTGTCAAAGGCTTTGGCTTCCCAGGGGTACCACGGGTTCAGGTACTCTAGGACTGGATGGCTCTCCCCTCCTCACACTGCATGCCGGTACTCCACGTGGAAGCAGAGCCCCCATGGGAGTCGGCTGTAACCCGGGGACAGCCCTGCCTCCCGTGCACACATATGCCAACCACGTGAAATGTCTCAAACACGGAACAAACAGCGTTTTTGGATGTCAGCCTTCTGTCACAGGCTGACATCAATATAGCGGGACCGTTCCTCTCTAAACTGTTCCCCTAGAGAAAGTGTACATTTGGTGGAGACTAAATTCATCACTGAACATTTTTAATCATGTTTTGTACACACAACTGACAGCTGTGTTTATAGAAATAGGACTTTCAAGTTTTAACCTTATACCACCCAATTAGAAGGCTATTTTCTCCCCCTCATATTTCTTAACCACTTCTTTAGGGAAGATGCAAATTTTATATAAGAAGCCAAATGGATATGGTAATTATCAGAGAGTTAGTTCAAGAAATCGGAAAGGGACATCTCGTCCCAACTAATAGCGTGGATTGGCGGTAATTTGACAACTTTGTTTCCGATAAAATGTATCTGAACACCGAGATAATTCGTAAGAACAAGACTAGAGAATTCTGCGCATTTCTCACTAACGAAAATGTTGATTTTATCATATTAAAATCAATAAATTCGACCAACTCCACTTTATCCAACTCATCTATTACATGTAATTTTGACAGGTTATCTCCAACAGGAGTTTGAAGATGTCTGAAGCACTCTATCATTCTTAAAAGTTTCCAGATAATACAATAGCCCCTTGTCCCAAACGAGCACCAAAGCAACCTGTCATGAAATGATTGCTCACTAGGACCTCTCACAGAAGACATGTGCCCATCACTGTGGCTCTGGGTAACGACAAACCAGATACGAGATGACAGGGTCGCAACTTGGTGCCGCTGCAGCCTCCTGTTCCTTACACGTTTGGAAAGGCCTTTAAATGGCAGCGCCACGCTGCATAAACAGCCGGGGATGTGTATTTTGCCAATCCCTTATAATCCCATGGATCTAGTTTTGCCTGTGATTGTTCATTCATACAGACTTGATGACACACGATCTGTAAATAGTACTATCTGCAACAGATAGTATTTATTAGTTTCACAAATCCTTTAGGACAATTTTACCCGGGACTTTGAAACCGATGGAAACAAAGCTATCCACCATCCCTGCTGGAATCTACAGAAAAGGAAGGGAAGTGGCTGTTCTCTCGGAATGTTCTGTCCTTTCCTCGGACAACCCAGAAAGCCGATACACGCCACTGATTCAGGACACAAGGCCTGAGCTGAGTTGGAATCGAGTAAAGGTTTAATAAAAGTCTGACAGGCTCAAGACAAGAAAGATGCTCCTTCTTTCAGAAAGTTTTCTGTATGTGACTGTCGCCCAGAGCAATACCCCTTTTTCACGTAAGGCTGCTAGCTTTGAATCTTATTTGTAAATACCAGAAGAAAGTGGTATTAGAAGACCGGAAGCAACCTGGAAATAATTGTAGGATATTAACACGTTCCGAGGCAAAATGTATAAGCTAAAGTAAGGAGCTACACATTAAGTCAAACTAAAAATTACGGTGGTAACAAATGAAGCCGCAGCCCAAACGAATGCAATAGTCTTCATTGCGGAAATCAAAGCAGACTACAACTGTGAAGCAAAAATGGAAAGGCAGGCAAATATTGGCAGTCATACAAATTATACCTAAGATGCTGTACGTCTGCGCAGGCTCAATACCTACTCACTGGCAATTAAATGATTTGGGGGAAGGAGGCGGCGGGGGGGGGGGGGGGGGGGGGCGGGGCTTCACTTCTGCAGGAAAAAAAAAATTTAGACTTCAAAATGGAAACGGGAAACGCAGAAGTGTCTACTCACACGTCGTCGGTGTAAATGAACTGGTTCTCGGAGCTCCTTGAGTTGTAGGGGGAGGTGGCATGGTGGGAGGAGTCAGCCTAGATGGGGTCTTCACATCCACAGGTGAGTCTGGCATCGTGGAGTGCTTCTCAGTCCGATCTGGAGGACGCCACCATTGAACAGGTTATTTTACTCCTTAAGCACCTTCGTTGCTTTTTGTTTCTTGTTTTTTGTTTTTTTTTTTTAAGTGGGGTTCATCTTTTTTACAAGCAAGTGAACAGAAGAAATCCGACATCTCCTCTCAATAAAATAGGCTGATCTACTGAAGTTTAAATCAGGACTTTATCATCCAAACCCCACTTAAGGAGGTGTAGCACAGATGGCAGGACCTCATTTGTAACTGGGTTATTTTACATCCTATTGTTATTTCTGGCTTGGGCAGATGCTACCTTGGTAGTGTTATATCCAACGGCACAACCTCACTCGAAGCTGAAGCCAACGCTAGCAAGAGGTAAAAAATAGATGAGGAAGTAAAATGGTAATAAACCCTTTAGTGAGGAACAACACAAATCTGAAGGTCTGTTATGCAGGTGAGATACTGATAGGAGCCAGCATGTTTATAAGGACTTTTTTTTTGTAACACCTGCCATGCCCTTTCTGTGCTTAGTTTCTGGCCCATTAGGAGAAGCAGGTTATGTCTACCAGATACACTCCTCACTTCAATGTTCCTCTGCCCTGCAGGAAAACGCCCCACTACATAAATGCTGTGTTTCACACAATGAGGTTACACGATTGTTTATTCAGAATTTGTGATTTGTGACCCACCGTCTTAGAAACATGAGACCGATCCTTCAATTAATAACTTCGGGTGGAGTGAGAATGGAAAAACCCCAAATAGCAAATGAAAAGGAACGAAAGGCCCTCTCTGTATTTTCGCATGAGTATGTGACAGATATGGAGAAATTTCCTGATTACCCAATAACGAACATTTGAGCTTCAAGACTGTTTTCTACTATGCATGCTTTGCCTTTGAAATTCTGAGCTGTTTTTTCTCTGTCAAATCTATTGAAGCAACAGATCTCCAATAAAAAAGTGAGTTTTGTTTCTTTAGAATACAATTTTCTACCAGCACTGTGTGCCTGTGCGCACACACACACACACACACACACACACACCAAAAATGTCTGAGGCCCCTCATGCAGCCTTAGGTACAAATTTTTCCCACTCGGACTTTTGGAAAAGTCAAGTCACGGGGACTACTGGTCAAGAGTGGGTCTTTTAAAACACTATGATAACCATGGGGAGAAATTCTCAACACTGACTTTAAATGTCTATTTTTTTTTTTTTAAGTGAAAAATCCAAATCACTATGCTGGCAACTCCAAACCTACCTCACACCTTTATTCAGAGCCGTTTCACGAGACTTGGGTTGCAACAGAACATAACATTTTAAAGTTGAAATAATGTCGATGCCGTAACAGGGGAAATGCAATAAAAGAATGAAAATAATCATCATTCTAATAAGAGCATTTTGATAGCCTAATATCAGAGTCTCTTTTTCTTCACCCTGACAGCTCGCTGGAGAACCACGAATGCCCCTTTAGTCAATGCGTGTTCTGAGTGAAATGTGGTAAAAACCCACATGGAGAGCGTTTCTACCTTGATCTCACCCCTTAAAAGCTTGCCTTCTTAGTGCTATTCCAGAACACTGTAACACCCAGGATCAGTAACTCACTTAGTCTAGAAAACTACCGAAGTCAGGCAGGTTTAAAAGCGCTTCTTCAATAGTTAAATTCGCTGCACGGTCTACTCACCTCAACCAACCTCAGCAACAAGGGAATAAATAGCTTTCCGCTTATGTTGCAGCTGAGGGAAGAGGTGCAGCAGCAAATACAACTCTCCCTAAATAAAGGCAAATATTTCTGTCATGCCAAGGAAGGAGGGATAGAGGGAGGCTTGCCAGAGTCGGCTGGGAGATAACAGTGGGAACTGCAGGTCCATCTGGTTTTCATTCTGCGAACACTCACACTGAACTGTTAGAGAAGGCAGTCCAGATACACAGACTTGAAGCACGTGGTTGTGCAGACAGAGGGAGGAAGAGCGGGGGGGGGCGGGGGGGTGTAGGGGATGGTGAAAAAATAAATAAATAAAGCAAGGGAAGGAAAAAAGCAGCAAGGGAGAAAAGAGCCCAAATGAAGAGAAAGTTACCCCAGGCGGCTTCGTCCACCCGGACATGCTGAGCCTTAGTGGGCACGGCCCCTGCACCTTACTTACCTGGAGGTACTTCTTGAGCAGAACCTAAACTGGAAAACACATCTGAAACCCACGTCTGTCTACCCTTGTTGCTGACACTGAGAGAAAAGGAAATAGACGATAAAATCGACAATGGGTGTCCTCTTCAAACTTAAGAGGATCTTAATAATAGTAACAACAGCAACAACAACAACAACGACGACGATAAAATGTAGGAGTGATTTTTTTTTAAATCCTCGAAACGGCATCGATACTTTAAGAACAAGAACCACTGAGCCAAAGCATTGCAAAAACGCCACTGCTTCTAAACAGGACTATATGCATTCTGGCCGGAATAGCCAAATTTCGGCAACAGTTAGCTCCACTCTGATCAAATGGAGTTCCAACCCAGAGGTCCTACAAACTTAGACAAAGTGGGACCATATGTAACTCATTCCATGCTGTTCAGTGCAATCAATCCAGGACGAGGAGAGATGGTGAAGTTACCAGCCAGGACTAACCCGGACACACACACAAACCCTCTGGAGTAGAGAGATTTAAGATAAATTCAGAAAATGTGTTTCAAGTATGCTGAGTCCTGTTGCATTTGTTTTGGATTACTTAAAAAAAAAAAAAAAAAGCAAAACATTTTGAAATATATATTCTTGAAACTTTTATAGCAAACAGCAAAAGAACTATGATTCAACCACAGAAGTATTTCTTCTCCGTTTCAAATTAGAGGATACAGTAAAACCAATATTAAGTTATAATATTTCTTATGCAATTTTTTTAAGTTTATGAAAATTATTCCTAGATGTAATTTCTATTTTTAGTTGCTGCAGGGGAATGCTGACATCAATTGAAAGACTGGCACAAAATGGTAAAAAAAGAAAAAGAAAAAGAAAAACAATCTATCAGAGCAGGAAGGTATGTATAATCAAAAGGACTGACTTGCCTCTACCTTAATGATACACACTACTACTAAATAAAGATCTCCCCTATGTGGTAACATTTCAACTCACATGGCAAATATCCAACACATGTGTACCAAAGATGGCTGAAACATGGAAGAAAATGTGGCATATATAAATACATTACTGATACCATTTCAATATCCAATTCAGTGTCAGAGGCTTCTAGAAGGGGTATGTTTTCCATTTCCTTCTTTTTCTTTTTTTTTTTTTTTTTAAGTAAAAAGGAAAGGTATGGCATAATCTGCCGTAGCACTTACTTTACTTTTTGTTAGTTCAAACAGTTCCAGATGTGTTTTTAAGGTATGGAGAATAGGCATTCTGTACTTTCCTTATTTACATACTATTTCTAGAGATGATTACTGTAAATAGAAAGTTCAGGATTGGTAGACGGGATGTGTTTTTCTATCAGAGCTCATCATGTCAATTATAATAGAAGAAATATCTTGTAATAGAAGAAATACCTACATCCCAGATGTGACAGTTCGAGAAACCTCTCGGTGAATTAGCAGTTGGTACAGTTGGTCTAATTTGAGTAAGTGCTAGCTATAGGAGCTACAAGATACACAATAAAGAGGAGTAAGCCCAAGTGGAACTGAAGTACTCCTACCAGAAAGGAGAAAGCAGCTAAGGAAACACAAAAGTGGGTACAGACTTTGATTTTTATTTCTATGGAAAATATGGCAAATTCAGGCCTGACAACAGAATCATTTAGTGACTCCAGTGGCTGGGTGTGAGATGTTAAAGGAAACTGCCTGCAGACTAGAATGGTGGCCACCCAGCCTCCACAATGCTGCCATCTCATTTCCCTGCTGAGCACTTCTGGAATGTTCATTCCTGCTCAGGAGAATAAAAGTCAAATGCTAATATTCTAAGCACAATGGAATGATACAGTGGAAGAAGGCTCTTTGGAATAACAGACAAATTTCCAAGTTAAGACAGACTTGGTTTCAAATGTAAACTCAGCCATCAGTAGTGGGTCCTCAGGCAAGTTATGTTGATCCTGAGTTCCTCATAAGAAGAATACTGATATACACCCCTCTCTGCCTCATTAAGACCCTGGCATAGTACCTACTCAAGTCAGGCACCAGCACATGTGATCTCCATTCTCTTGTGCCTGCCTCTCCATCATCCATTCATGGCTTTATTTCCAATGTCCTCCCCCCGGGTCTATGCTCTATCTGTACAGGGCACCCTGGCATTCCCTGGCTTTTCTGCCTTTCATTTTATACTGTTTATTTCCTTCATCTAGAAAGATCTGCCCCACCTATCCCATTCTTCACTGCCCATTACAGATCCTCTTATAGCTTTCCCCAGGTGCCCAAGGCACCAACCGCATCATGCTTGTTTGGCCTTTTAGCATTTACCACAGCCTATGAGTACGACAGTGTGTGTGTGTGTGTGTGTGTGTGTGTGTGTGTGTGTGTGTGTTTACACCCAATCACTCCAACCACAGCCTATGAGTACAATAGTTGTGTGTGTGTGTGTGTGTGTGTTATGTATCCAATCACTCCCACCAATGAAAACAGTAAGCAATTTGATGGCAGTTTTTTTAAATGCCTAATTTAAAAGACAAATACATAACCATCAACAGCGTATAAATACATGATTAGGAAGTGGAATGCAGGTAATATGGGAACATGCTGGAGATCTGAAATTTACTTCAACTCTGTGATCAACTTATGTCGTTTTAGGCAAGTGTAAGAATGATCTGTTACTTCATCACAGGTGTTTTATGAAGATTTTTTTTTTTCCTGAAACACAAATATGATCTTGTCTATTCCATGCTTTAAAACCTTTGGGAAGGTCCACTCCCCCTCTCTCTGCCCCTTCCCGGCTCACGCTGGGTCCCTCTGTCTCTCAATACTAAATAAACGTTAAAAAAATTTTTTTAAAAATGCAAAGGGGGTGCCTGGGTGGCTGTTGGTTAAGCATCTGACTTCGGCTCAGGTCATGATCTCGCGGTTTGTGAGTTCAAGCCCCACGTAGGGCTCTCTGCTGATAGCTCAGAACCTGGAGCCTGCTTTAGATTCTGTATCTCCCCCTCTCTCTGCCCCTACCCTGCTCACACTCTGTGTCTGTCTCTCAATAGTAAATAAACGTTAAAAAAAAAAAAAAAAAAAACACCTTTGGGAAGGTCCCACTGCCCACAGAATACAAACAGACTCTTTAGCTTATGTCACAGATCCTGGAGCTCCTACTCAACAGCGCTTCTCCCTTCTTTCTTGCTTGGAAGTCCTGATTTTGTTCAGGTGCACAATTCTTGGGGAGCAGATCCTTCTTCTTTTAATCAGGTTGTCATGCTCCCCTTTATCAGCAACAGGTTTCAGAGGTGAGTGCTGTGCTCCGATTCTAGACAATGGGTCATCCAGGGAGGTCTATGGAAGTTTTGGGAACGACTTCCTCATGAACTGATCAGAGACCCAAGGACTAAAACAGACCCTCTTCTTCTGGTAGGTACTGTTATATCTGTGATTCCTTCACTTCTCTTCTTTGGAGTCTACTTTTCTTACCCATAAAATTAAGCATTTTAGATTATATAACTTCAGGGATCATCTGCAAACTCTAATACTCTCTGGTTTCTTTCTACAGATATGGCTTATGTTCATTTCAAAGACAAAGAAGACTACCCAGAGAACATAAATCTGACAATAAAGGGACCACAAAATTATTTTGAAATTGGTGATCATAACCAGACTTCCTCTGTTCACATAAATATCTATGTCCACAAGAATGTGTCTGCATAGAAATCTTTTCCCACACACACTACAATTAACATCTATCTCTTGTTTTCAAATACCTTTTCAATCCTCATTACTAAATCTCCACTGATGATTTGGTTATGAAACAACCCTACCAATGTCCACTTGTCCCTGTTTAGTTACCATCAAAACACTCACTCTGATAGCCCAGGTTCTTAAAGAGTACTCTACACTCACATTCCTTCCTTCCTCATTTCCCATTCCATCTTTCACAAACTTCCAGTGGACTCCTAGAAAGTTTTCCTCCCCATACTGGGACCTGTCATACCTCTAATCCCATAACTACCTTGGGAGTCACCATGTTCTTTCATGACCTTGTACCAAGGTTACCAGCAGCTGGTTCTGGCACAGCACCCTGTCCAAGATGGGCAATCTCAATCATTCTCCAACATTTTTACCTTCAGATGTGAAGGCAGAAAAACAATCTCACTCCAGAGGTAGAAGACTGCCTACTGCCCTCCATGTGAAAAAGAAGGCAACTAACAGGCAGAAAGAAATGAAGAAAAATGGCAAGAGATTATCCTGATAATGCGAAATTCTTCATTCTACTAATTCCTACAACATGATCTTCCAAACAGCCCACAGAACCTTGTCAATCAATCCCTCCTTTGCCTAAAACCTACACTTGAAACCAGAGAATACACACTAAAATAATATTGGGAGTGTAGCGTCAAGATATCATCCTAACTCCCGCTGAAACTCTTCAATTATCTCTTCATTATTAATCCAAGAAACACCAGATACTTTATCTGACATCTTTGTAGAATCTGACTGCGTCTCACCACTTCCTCCCTTTGGAAACATTGTTATCCCCAGGATCCCAGCATTCCAACGCTCTCAATCTTCTCAGGACGTTCGGGCTGCTCCTTCTGACGTTTCTTCACCACTGTGATAATTACTGGTAGTTTCCCCCATGCTCCTTCATAGTTACTCTTGAAATCTTCTCTCTATACCTTCTCCTTAGGGACTTCATTTGTGTGGTGACAGTCACCCCATGGCTCTTATGTCGATGACTTGTACCTCTAGGCCTACCATCCCTCCCAAGTTCCGCACCCAAACATCCAGAGGGCTACTCATTTTCAACACCCTGGATTCAAACCCTCCTCATCCATCATCTCTCACCTGGTCTAATCAACAACCCATTGGATGGTCTCCCTGCCGTGCACTATCCCTCTCTGTGCCATTGTCCAAATCACACCATCACGTCACTACGTATGCCAAAGATATGACCAGAGACCTTACTCCTCTCTTCTTAGTACTCTTCAAAGACCTTTTGCGATGTAAAACATAAAGGCCTTGTGCCTTAATAAGGCACTGAAAGACCATTGGGTTTCTGGTTTCTGTAACTGCTCCAGGCTCATCTTCATTTCTCCCTTCCACTCTTATCCCCACCTCTGAACTCCGTACCAAACTAACGCAGCTCTCCCAATGCCCCCAGGTCGTACAGGCTTCCCTCACACTGCACCCTTTCTTTTCCCTAGATTCTTCTTCACCCCACCACTGCCTGGTTAAGTCCATCATTCCTTTAAATCTTCTTTCAGGTATTACTTCAGCCAGGGACCCTCCGTTGACAACCCTTCCATCCCTAGCTGGCCAGGAAGGCCCTTTATTCCCTTATTACCCGGTCCAGATCCCTCTTACAGCACTGACCACACTGTATTTAGAATCAAGTCGGTCTCTCCCACTAGGTCATAATTTATTCAAGGGTAATGATGACATCTTACTTGTTTTTATATTCTCAGCACTTTGCTCCGTGCCTGATACAGCGAACGTGCTCAATAAATGTAGTATTTTAAAGGAATACATAGTACTATGTCATAAGGCATGTCTACAGTCATGACAACTTTGAGACGCCAGAACTTTTAAGAGCTTTAACTTAAAATCACCTCCATCTTTTTTCTATCATCCTAAAAGAATTCTAAAAAGAATTTCTAGGGGCGCCTGGGTAGCTCAGTCAGTTAAGCGTCCGACTTCAGCTCAGGTCATGATCTCACAGTCTGTGAGTTCCAGCCCCGGGTCAGGCTCTGTGCTGACAGCTCAGAGCCTGGGGCCTGCTTCAGATTCTGTGTCTCCCTCTCTCTCTGCCCCTCCCCTGCTCATGCTCTGTCTCTCTCTGTCTCAGAAATAAATTTAAAACAACATTAAAATAAATAAATAAATAAATAAATAAATAAATAAATAAATAAATAGAATTTCTATATTCTGAAAACATTAAGTTACCAAAGATAAATCTAAAAAAAAAAAAACAAAAAACCAAAAAACCAAAAAACCAGTAGTAAATCACTGAATTCACCAGCTTTTCAGTAATGACAACATATTCCCTAAGGCTTTTTATATAATATTAGAAAAAAGGCTTTGTAAAGCAATCTGTATACATAAGACCTACAGCCTCCAAAAGCTCCCTTTTTTTTACAAGAATAGCAAAATCATACATATGCACATTCACAACAAAGAGAAAAGCATATTATGAACCAAAAACACATTTTTTCTACATTTCACAAGCTTTTCTGTTGCTTGTCTATGGATGGTGGGATTACACATTATTTTTAATTTCTTCTTGTTATTTTTCTCATTTATTTAAACATTCTACAATGAGCATGTTTTCTTTTTACAAGCAAAAAAACAAACATACAAAAAACCAACTTATTAGGATAAGTCACCTAAAATCAAGCATTGGGCACTGTACCAAATGCCCTGCATGCTTTACCTCATTTTAAATCTCACTATGAAAAGGTACTACAAATTTGCCCATCTTATAAAAAGGAACTGAGGCCCAGAAGGGTTGGACAATCTGTCCAAGGTTACAAGCCAGAACTCATTCCAGACCTTCTCAAGAGTCCATTACCTTCTAAAACTAATGTTATTTTTACATGATCTAGAAAACTGAAATAAAGACACATTCAGTTAATGTTAAACTGAGAGCGTTACATGAGGACTTCATCTTCCAATATTACTGTAACTAGCCACCTGTGACCACGTAAATTTTAATTAAAGTTAAACAAAATTTAAAACTCAGCTCCTCAGTCACACTAGCCACATTCAATAAGGTAGCTGTGCCTACCCTATTAGGGAACTCGGCCCTGGAACACTTCCGTTATCATAAAATCACAGCGCCATACTAAAATAATGGCTCTATGGCAGGAGTCCCTGGAGGTGACAATGCAGATTGAAAGAGCAGGGATGAGAAGAGGTGCCTCTGGTTTCATCTGAAACACCTTCCGTCCCATTAAGACCTTTCATATTTTTTTTCATAGATTGGGCTTCTACATATTTCATTTGGTAAGCTTAACGGGTAGAAAATACAAAAGTTTGAAACCCAATGACTAAAATAAGTAAACTCTCAGCTCTGAGAAAGCGGGAGAGTAAGACAGGTCATTAGTAAACACTGGGAAACTGCACTAATGAGAACAAGGCCAAGGACTCAGTGTGGAATGAGCCAGTAAGCCGCTGGGCCAGCAGCTATCTGGAATCAGAGATGACAGTCTGAAGACCAGCTTCATGCCTTTAAAGTGCATGAACTTGGGTTAAGATGGAAAACAGGCAGAAGAATGAGATGAGTCTATAATAACCTATCACGATTTCTAGAAAAATAGCTTCAATAATGTTTGGGTCATGTCCTGACGGGGATAACAATGGGAATTTCCCTTCCCTTCCTATGGCATTTATCTAGCTAGCACTTGACACATTTATCTGGGTTTTGAGTGTCTCCCCAACCACAGTGTCAGCTTCACGAATGCAGAAATTTCTACCTGTTTGTTAAGTCCAGCCTCCATAGCATTAAGAAGAGTGCTTGAAATAGCAGCCACTTGATTTGTTGAATGAACGAAGAAGGTAAGCGAAGACTAAAACAAAGCCAGTTTCCGACAAAACAGCCAGAGACATATTAGGAACTATGGTTACCTAGAGCGGGCAAAGGCTGAGTGAGGCAGACAGCATAAGTGTTCAAAGTAGACGCCACTTTACGGAGGGGAAAATGCTAAGCAGTAGAAGCAGGAAATAGTTTCAATCACTCTGCTCATTTTTTGACAAAGATGAGCGGTGGACCCCAAGATAAAGCACGCTATTTTTTTTAGAAAGTGTTTATTTATTTGTTTGGGGGGAGGGGGGTATGGGGCAGAGAGAGAGGGAGAGAGAATCCCAAGCCGGCTCCGTGCCATCAGTGCAGAATCTGCTGCGGGGCTTGATCTCAAGAACTGTGAGATCATGACCTGCGCCAAAATGAAGAGTGGATTGCCTTAACCAATTGGCACCCCCCAAAAAACACTCTAAACATTAACAAGTACCCAAATGGTGGTTGTAGCTAGAAAAACCAATTACTAATTTCCTAAAGTGTGGAAAGGACTGCTGGTCATGTGAATACCAGTGGATGCCAGGCATTACCGCTGTGTGTAAGTTCCTAAGAAATGTCATCTCTCTCACAGTTGTTAAGAGCTTCACTCCTGTGACTCCTGTTTCCAAGTCTAAGAACCACTTCCTGGAGGCCACTAAGTGGCCATCCAGCAACCCCGGGTTTAGCCACCCTACTTCAACCAGCACAGCTCCATATTTATCTGCTCTATGCACTGCTGTTCTGGTTAAGATTTCCTTTGGAAAAAAAGGATCTCCTGTCTGGGAAGAGTTCGAACCCCTTGGCACAGGCAGCCGGCAAATGTTCGCTGAATGACTGTGGTAAAAATACTTATTAAGGAAAAACCAAATCACTCAAGTTAACACAAAAAAAGTAACTCCTGCGTGTGTAGAGAGCAGAAAAAGATACAGACATCACCAAGGGCCCATGCAATGAATATAAGTATCTATATAACATCCTGTTGCCAAACTGAAGATTATTCCAGAAGGTAGGGAAAAAAAAAATCACTAAATAGTGATCCAAACATTTGACAATCTTTAAGTGTGGACAATTTTCCTGCAGGAATATTTGTCTTATTTGCCAGCGTTAAAGGCTATTAAGGAAGCTTGTGGAGCTGCTGAAGGGTAGTACACATATCCACTGCCATCAGTTATGATCATCCAGGTAAGAGCTGGTGAATCAGGGCAGAAAATTATGAAGGTACACAGACTATGTACCTGTGGCTAAATTGCAGACAAGTAGCAGGAGCTCAACAAAATTTATTGAATTTAATCCAATGTACTCTTTAAAAAAACAGCAACCAGTACTGTTAGACTTCACATGATGGGCAAGGGGAAGGCACTGAGAGTTTTAGGATATGCTCATTTCTAATCTTATATTATGGATAAGTATGGAGCAGAGATTAAATAGGGTAAGAAAGGCAAGAGAGGGCAGGCGTTCTGGTCTGCAACAGCCTAGGCTAGAAATAATACAGGGATCCAGCATGGACGTGGCTCTTAAGACTGGAGACGAGAAGATTCAGGAAGACATTTTTATACTCTACGGCAGATTCACAGAGCTTGGTAACAAAGTAAAATTAAAACTTGAGCGGGGCGCCTGGGTGGCGCAGTCGGTTAAGCGTCCGACTTCAGCCAGGTCACGATCTCGCAGTCCGTGAGTTCGAGCCCCGCGTCAGGCTCTGGGCTGATGGCTCAGAGCCTGGAGCCTGTTTCCGATTCTGTGTCTCCCTCTCTCTCTGCCCCTCCCCCGTTCATGCTCTGTCTCTCTCTGTCCCAAAAATAAATAAACGTTGAAAAAAATAAAAAATAAAAAAAAAAAAAAACTTGAGCAAGTGGGAATCTAGAGGTGCGTGATCATGTCAAAAACTAAAACCAAAACACAGCAGGAAGAATCATCTGGAAAAAAGGCAGGATAAGTCATAGTTTACTTAGAGATATCTCTGCAAGACTCTGTTGTTTTTACATAAAACATCCTGAATGTCTTCTTGTGCATGTGCCACCATCAAATTATTCTTCCTCCTAAATGTGCTTCACTATTGCTATCAGCATCCTGGAACACCACCGTCACTCACTGGGACCTTCTAGGAACTAGTCTGTGCAACCCTTCACCCTACACTGCAATCAGTGTATCCCACAACAACTTGTACTTATCCCACAAGTTTAAGTAATCTGGTTAAACACAAAACTATTCACTCATTTAATATAAAAGCATGTATTCGAAAATTCCTGAGCCATCTACAAAGTGCCAGGTACCCCTTCAGACACAAAGAAAAGACAATGGACACACAAGAAAATCACTGCCCTCAAGAACTTCACATTCTAATGATCCGATCAAGTTACTCCCCTATTGAAAGTGTTTAAATAGTTTATCATCACTCTCAGGATAAAATCCAAAACCCTTTAAATGACCTACAACCTAGACAGATTTCGTCCCTGCCTGCCTCTCTTATCTCACCTCATATCTCACTGGTTTTATAGGTTGCAAGCTTCACCTCAACTCAGGGCCTTTCAACCTGGAAAACCGATCTCCACTCAAATTCACTTACTCAAGGAAGGCGTTCTGGGTCCCTCCCAAGTCCCCTGTATGGGAAACTCTCCTGTACCATCTAATTGTTCTTTATTGGGCTTGCTGCAACTATTATAAATAACTGTATAATAACTTGTTGGTCTAACATCTCCTACCAGACAGCAAAATGATCTGTTATGGCAGGGAGCGTATCACTTCATCTCAGACGTTCTATCAGACATCAACTGAGTCCCAGAATTTAGCATGATGCCGAGAAGCTAGAAAAAGTTAAAGAGTGGACAAACACAGACATCTTTCGATTTAAAAACACAGATTTGGAGGTAACCAGACAGCAAAGCAATTGTATTCTTCATTCCCCTTCAGACGGTTTCAAGGCTTCTTCAATGATGGAAATATTACAAAAAAAAATGGTGACAATAATGAAACCCTTCTCTATTTACACTCCATTCCCACTTCAATGGGGCTTCCACTGACACCATTCCACCCAAACCACCCAGCCACGGCACAAACTCTAGTGATTAATCCAAAAATACCGTTCAATCTGTATCTTACTTGGGTTCTCAGCACCATCTGACCTGTTCAGCCGCTTCTCATTCCTTTTCTCCTGTGATACCGTTCTTCTAGTCGCTACGAGTTTTAGTGAATTCTCCCGCCTCTGGCTTCTCCTCTCTGGCAGGGCCTTAACTCCTCTTCTGAACTGGCTTCATCCCTTCTACTCTCTGATGCAAGCCTTCTTGGCCTTCTCATCTCCTGTAAATAATCCCGCCAGGGCTCTATGTCTCCTGGCAAAGGACGCTCTTGGGAGAACCAGACAAGTCTTCTACCTAGCTTCACAACCCCTTGGCAGCTGTACTTAGAACCAAATCTAACACCTGCCTTGGGAAATCTGTGCCTTCTGCTGTATTTCAATCTCCAGCATAGCGTCACTTCCCCCCACAGCTGACCAAGCCCAAAACACCACAATCATCCTCAGACTCCTCCCTCCATACCATTCTCCTTCCACGTCCAATCCACTCCCTGTGTCCTATCAATGTCACTTCTAAACACACTTAGGATCCACCCTTAATTTGCCCTCTGGCCTGGGCTTCAAAATCTTCCAGAGGCTCTGAAGGGTTTTCTCTACCTCCACTCCCTCTCTGCACAAATCCCCTTCCTCCTCGCTTCTAGAGAAATAACTCTAAAATACAAACTTGACAAAATCGTCTTACAGTACTCCTAGACTATGCAATCTACTTCAAATACTTGTACAATTATAAAAGTTGATCAGGACAAAAGATAAGGTCCGTATCTTTTCAAATCTGTCTCCAGTGTCTAAACAAGGATCTTCCACACAGTAGGTCCTTAGGTAGTTTGCTGTAATAAACTATTTTTTTAATATTTTATTTTTTAAAGTAATCTCTACACCAGACGTGGGGCTCAAACTTACAACCTTGAGAGCAAGAGTCACACACTCCACTAAACTATTTTTTAAGAAATTAAATTATCAATGGGGCACCTGGGTGGCTCAGTCGGTTGAGCGACCAACTTTGGCCCAGGTCATGATCTCACTGTTTGTGAGTTTGAGCCCCGTGTCGGGCTCTGTGCTGACAGCTCAGAGCCTGGAGCCTGCTTCAGATTCTGTGTCTCCCTCTCTCTCTGCCCCTCCCCCACTCATGCTCTGTCTCTGTCTCAGAAATAAATAAACATTAAAAAAATAAATAAATAAATAAAAAAGAAATTATCAAGATTTCTGTTCTGTGTCCACTCAGTATACACTGTAATCATTAAATCTAATCCAATCCCAACCAAAATACTAATAGAATTTTTTTCCAGAATTTTACAAATGTTGTAAAAGTCAATCTACAATAAAATTGAAAATAGAAAACTTTGAAAATAAAGTGTAATGAGGAATTGGATAAAATGCACCATTTGATAAAATGCACCATTAAACTGTAATAATTTGAACAATATGCTACTGGTACAGAAATAACCAATTCAGCAGAATAAAATTAAAAAGAAGCAGAAATATATGAAGCTCAGAAACAGACACACATCACCTAAGCATTCAGTCCATGATAACGATGACTTCTAATACAAGGAAAAGAAAAAGCAATTCAATTACAAACTCTCTCAGGAACTCCTAGACAAAAATTTGGAGGAAATAAAGTAAGCACCTTTCTCACACCATATATCCAAAGTCATTCATTTCTATGTAAATAAAATCTTTAACATAAAAATTTTTTTAAAAAACACTAAATATATGTTATATATTAAGCATATAAGAATATATACATATTAATTTAACCTTAGGATTAGGAAAGAGATTCTAACCTTGTTAAGAAAGGCATAACCAGGGGCACCTGGGTGGCTCAGTTGGTTGAGCATCTGACTTCAGCTCAGGTCATGATCTCAGGGTTCATGAGTTTGAGCCCTGCATGGGGCTCACTGCTGTCAGTGTGAAACCGGCTTCAGATCCTCTCTCCCCCCCTTTCTCTGACCCTCCTACCTCCTTCTCTTTCTCTCTCTCTCTTTCAAAAATAAATAAACATTAAAAGAAATACAAGTTATCTATAACCCTATGGAGAAAAAAGTTTAACTTTAAAAGCTTAACATTAGAAGAAATACAAGTTATCTGTAACCCTATGGAGAAAAAAGTTTAACTAGTTAACTAGTGTAAAACAATATACTCATTTTCACCTAACATATTGACAGACTTTTTAAAATGACAGACTTTTTTACAGTGCCAGCTGGTACTATAACTAACACACTTTTGTAAAATGATACCAATTTTCTTGTAGGACAATAGGCAATATGTATCAATTGTCTCCAAATTCTACATATCCATTAATATATCAACTCCACTCTTTGGAAATTAAACTAAATAAACAATATCAAGTGCACAAAGATGTTTATAATGAAGAAGACCAGAAATAACCTAATTGTCCAACAATGGGCATTTGGAAATTCAAATTCTAATAGAATCATAGAGTGGAACTTAATGGTTGTGTATATTGACATGGAAAGAATTTGAAACATACCAAGAAGGGGAAATAGTTACATAGCTACATGCTTTACAAGATCCTGTTCAAACAAAACAAAACAAACAAAAACATATTTGAAGATAGCTATAAATCAATAGATGTGTGTGTGTGTAAGTGTCCAGAAGGATATGTATACAAAGGATCTACAGCAGAATATTAACAGTGGCTATCTCTTAAGTCAGTGCTTCACAATGGGACAGAGCTTTCAAATACACTGTTAATCATGCTGTAAAAAGCCTGTTTTATATTTTTGGCTCGGTTTTAACACTGTATTTAGATCATTCTAAGACCCTCATATTTTCTCCTTATAACATGTCTGAAGTTGGGATGAACACTACAAAACCATGGAGTCAAAGCACTAAGCAAAAGCGTTTAGTGGCAGCACTTTTGTTTCCCCTCCGTGAGTGATTCACAAAATAACCGTATGCCTTAAAAGGAATTTAGGTAAAATATAGCACACCCAGATTTTTCTAGGAATGAATCTCTCGGTGAAAAAAATGTAAGGAAGAATATACTTTGTTTTAATTGGAGCTCTACCAAGACTGTTCAGCTTTGGATTGAAGGGGTGAAAAACTGGGATTCAAGATAACCAAAAGGAGGGGTCCAGGAGGTGGGGTTCTCTACAGGGGCTGAAAACCCTTGAACGCCTCACAAAGGTAGAAGAAGTGCCTTATTCACCTCAGAATCCCAATCGTCTAATAGTGTCTAACATCAATGTTTATTGAATAAAGGAATGAATGCTATTTTAGTAACAAAGAAGTTCACACACAGTAGCAGACAGACAGAAAAGAAAAGAACTACAGGTCATGGGGTCAGGGAATCCACAAGTCTGCCAGAGCAGCATTAGAGTAAAATCCCCAAATAAATGATCACATTCTTTATAAAGCATTCAAGGAGCACCATGCAACATCAACAGCACCCTCCACATAAAGGAGTCTCACTAAAAAGCTAAGTCGTCTAAAAAGGTCCCCAAAGATAAGTTTGAACTGCCTACGAATTACATTAGCGAATTCTTTACATGTAATGATGTTCACACATCAACTGAGAACCGAAGTGTTTAAATGGACATTTCTCTTTAGTTTATTATGGTCAAAGTATAAGGAGATCAAAATATATTCTATATAGTTGTGTGACTCTCACATTCATCATTTCTTAATAGATTCTGCCTCAGTTAATATTTTGCATAATACAGTTTTTCATGGATGCCCATAACCTTATTTAAATTAATAAAGTAATTCAGAGAAGGCGCCCTAATTAGTTAATTGCTAATAAATATTCCCTAAGGACAAAAGCTCAAGTTCTTTTTTTTTTTTTTCTTTTTAAGTTTACTTATTTATTTTGAAGGAGGAAGAGCACAAGTGGGGGAGAGAGACAGAAGGAGACAGAGGGAGAGAGAGAGAAACTCAAGCAGGCTCCACACTGTCAGTGCAGAACCCACCCCGGGGCTTGATCCCGACCTGAGCCAAAATCAAGCGTCAGATGCCCAACCAACTGAGCCACCCAGGCACCCACCCCTCAAGTTCTATTGACCAAGGAAGTAACTTCACATGTATATTCAAATACGCCCAAGTAAGTCTATTTTCACCTCCCCTTATTTTAAGACCCTTTAAAAAGTCTGTATACCTTTTCATCTCAGGAAGATCATTGGGGAATCTAGAACTATAAAATTCTGGATAGCTACAGTTTGAATGACACATTTTTACAATTCACACAGCACCTTAATTAAGTTCCAGGGATATGTCTCAACTAGACACTAAATAAAATTCAAGTTAATAAGTCCTTAGTGTAGCTTCATCTGTATATATACTTTAAATGTGGGTAAACATGTTATTACATTAAGATGACAGTCTAAATTCCCATCCATTTACTAGGAATCATTTATATTTCATATAGCACTAGAGATGTCTTCTCTGAGCTCATGAAGAATTATAATGAGGGGAAATCAAACCAAACATTGATGGACAACTGCAAAGAGCAGTCATTCCATGTACAAATGAAAAATGTTCCTGGCTGGAGAGCTATACGATCGTTTTCAAAAACACACCCTTGTCACCACTGTCAGATAAACTAATCACAAAAGTAATAAATGTCTAAATACAAAGGAAGTTATTCTCTGTCAAGGTTCACCACATTATTATTAACTTGCTCTTAACAATAACTCAAATTAGGATACATCCAAAATCATCCCTTTGATAATATCACTACTACTACTCCCTTGAAAAGCCAAGTGGTAGAATTTCTGGAACATGGCAAGAAAAGTCCACCACCGAAGTCCACTGGGATTGTGAATGCTGACAATCCTTGAGTGGCATCGAGTAAAAATGTTGAGAACCTCTGTTTTGAGGGATCAAAAAAACACTTATTAGGTGTATTTCCCTTCTCAAAAGTACTGACCAGGGCATCTTAGGAAAGTTACTGAAGCCTAATAAATCATTCCACATACTCTTATCTTCATCCTCTTTCCTTAGAAAACAAGAACTTAGTTGTACAAGCTTAGACACGCAAGAAAACAATACATTTTCCTCTGGTAGATAATGTTTGATATGTCTACTTGGGCGGACGCTAGGCAAAATTATTGTCAGCCAAGTTCCATTTCAGTGTCTCTGTTCTCCTTGGTTTATCTTTCTTTTAGTACCTTCTTCTATTCTGCTCACCTCTAAGAAATCTGGAACCCTTGTCCTGTCCCTCAGCTACAGAAATTAAAGATATTGTGACTCCTATCTAGGTTCATCTCCAAGAAATCTGCAACTCTTATTCTGTCCCTTAGCTAAAGATATTAAAGATCCTGTAAAACCCACCTAGTCTCAAAATCTGGAGCTTCGGGGGCGCCTGGGTGGCGCAGTCGGTTAAGCGTCCGACTTCAGCCAGGTCACGATCTCGCGGTCCGTGAGTTCGAGCCCCGCGTCAGGCTCTGGGCTGATGGCTCAGAGCCTGGAGCCTGTTTCCGATTCTGTGTCTCCCTCTCTCTGCCCCTCCCCCGTTCGTGCTCTGTCTCTCTCTGTCCCAAAAATAAATAAACATTGAAAAAAAAAAAATTAAAAAAAAAAATCTGGAGCTTCGGATTAGTCCCCACAATGTATATTTCTGGGACTAAAGTTGCAGTGAACATTTAAACTAACTCATACGATGGTGATGACTAATAATGGTTGCTTCACATGCACGCGCGCACACACACACACACACACACACACACGCAGTTTTCCTCATGAGCTAGTGAATCAGAACTACCTGAGTTGAGGGAGAGAGGCAAGGATAGAGGAAACACAGAAACACCAGTGCAATCGGGCAGAGGAAATATATTTTTCGTCCTGTTCCTCCCTTCTGTCCCGTGCTGAATATATTACCAGATGCTTAGCAACAGCTGAATTTCCAGGTAACTTCCTTCAGCAAACAAATAAATATACACTTCTGCCATCGTCTGAAGGGTAATCTGTTACAGGTCTTCTATTAGGCCTTTAGAAACCCAGTTAGTATCCACAGGAAAGACACCATAGTATCACAAACAGTTCCTGGTAGTGACCCACTGACATATATAATCCAATAGAATTGGGTGTCAACAGAATGTCTATGAATATGATAAATACCAGAAAAAAAATTACTGCTTTCCTTCTCCCCTCTACATATGATCAGCTCATTTTCACCTTTTCTGTTTCAACATCAATGTCACCTCCTCCAGGCATCCATCCCTCCCTGGCCATCTCATCGCAAGTAGGTTTTTCTGTGCCTTTGTTAGTTTTCTTCACAATAGTTAAAATCAAAATTCTTTTATATCTTTTTCGTTAGAGTTTAGTGGGCTCCCACCCCAGAACACGGCAGTATTCCAGACCCAGCAGAGTCTGGCACAGAAGTACTCCAAAAGATCCATTGAAACACATGAGGAAGACAGGATTCAAACTTTCAGTGGGGCAACAGGAAAATGTGAACTGGTTATAAGCCCAGTAAGAAAAGAAACAGGGAAGGAAAAAAGGAAAGGAAGGAAGGAAGGAAGGAAGGAAGGAAGGAAGGAAGGAAGGAAGGAAGGAAAGAAAGAAAGAAAGAAAGAAAGAAAGAAAGAAAGAAAGAAAGAAAGAAAGAAAGAAAGAAACAGGGAGGAGTCATGAATCAGAAACACAAAAGGAGGGTTAACAACCACAAGTTCATGCTGAGGTCAAGGTTAGATGCGTGGTATGATAAAGCCAAGGGGAAAAGCTGAACAGGACAGAGACAATGAAAAAGAAAGGCTTTCCAGACTGAAAGTGCCACAGCATGTCCAGCTGGTTACAACCCCAGAGGAGGTGAGGCAAGAAAGTCATCAAGTAAAAAATGAGAGTACGTTAATCTTACAGACATTGCTTGACTTGCTTCAGTCCTCCAGCCAAATTCTGATAACTTCATGCCCCTTTTTTTAAAATATAATTTATCGTCAAAATGACTTACATACAACACCCAGTGCTCTTAAGAGCAAAGTGGGGTCATCAGGCATAAATCCCTGCAGACCCATTTCTCAGAACTCTTGCTTACCTGCGTCCAAGTCTGGAGTCTTCTCCTGTGGGGGCTTCGTTCTACCAGTCATCTCACCTCCTTACCTTCGGTTTGTCTGGCTCTCTACCTGCTTCTTCCTAGAACCTAGGCCGTGTTCAAGTCCCTCCCACCAAGAACAGACAAAACCTTCCCTCGTATTCCCTCCATTCATCCCCCGCCAGGCTTCTAAGGGACAGACCTTAGGGGCTCTGCCCATATCCTCTCTTCCATCCACTTTGCACCTCACCACAGATAAGCTCCAACAAGGGGACAGGTGTTGCTAGTAACCACCTTCCCTCCAGAGGGCCAAATCCAAAAGGCAGTCATGAGCCCTCCCAATTACTGGCCCCTCTGTGACGTTTCACACCGCAGACCACTCCCTCCATGAAAATTTGTCCCCTGATTTTAATGACACCTGACTGTCTCGGGTGCCCTGGTATTCCCCAGTGTTCTTTTCAAGGCTGTCTGTCCTCTCTTCGCAATATACATTTTCCTCCCGAGTCACTCCAAAGGTCTTAGCTGTCACCAGTGACTCGGAATCAAGATTTCCAATATACACATTGCTACTAAACAAACCTGTCATCTAGCTCCTTATGGAGTATTTCAGTCATTATACATCAGACAAACCTAGAAGTCAATGCTTCAAAGTGAACCAACTGTCTTCTCTTGATGTGTTATTTCTTATTCTCGTCGGTGGTAACCAGTTGCCCAAATCAGAATTCAGACTCATCTTAAACACCATTCCTCCCCACTCCCTGGCCCCATGTCCAACTGATGCCCAGAGCCCTGTGGTTCTTCTTAGTTAGTACTTCCAGAGCCTGCTCTTCCCTTCCTCCTTCCTCATGGCCACTGCAGCCAGTCACCATCCCACCTCAGCGGGCAGACGGCACATTTCCTCTTCTTCAACTTCCCCTCCACATGACTCCTGGAGTGACAGTAACATTCGAACCCAACAGTGTGATTCCAGCTTAGAAGTATCCAGTAGCTTCCCTTTCTGCCACTCCCACCCATAAGGTAGATGTCTACTTCCGTTACCTTCTCGTGCTATAAGCTCCAGCCATGGTTATTCATGCCTTGGCATTCCTGTTTCATGTTCTTCCCCGGATTTGCAATGTCTCTTGACTACAACAAAGGTGTGATCCTTTAAGACACAAAACAAATGCTACCTCTTCCATGAAGCCTTCGGTAATTCCCTTGCCCCACATTCAAATTGGAGGGAGTCAATCACTTCCTTCTTTAGGCTCTACTTTGCATGTATCTGTTAAGTGAATTTAGCATCATCTGTTACAATGGCTGTGTTTGCAGGTGTGTGCCCGTGTGGGTGTAGTCTACACCTACACAACGACATACACACATCCCATTAAGGCTAACGTCCTATTACTCTGCCCCAGCATTCCGTAAAGTGCTTAGCACATAGCTGCTGGGTCTGAATAAATATTTGATGTCCAACGCCGTGAGTCAGAAACAGTAGGATCTAGGACAACAAGGTGAAGAAACTTACCAAGTCAAAAAAGGAAAAAGGAAAGTGAGAAAGAAAATAGCACTGTTACATTAGATTGCCCTGAACCAACGGGGAGGGAGGAGTTCTGACTCTATTGTTCTCCCAAAGCCCTCTGTTCCTTCCCCTATCGTCATACAACACACACCTTATCATACCCATCTTTGTATGTGCCTTCTCTGCGAGGGTTGAAACACCACCACCGCTACGAATACTGTCAAGACGTCTTCATAGCAGTTATATTTGTTGAGCATTCACCGAGCGCCAGGTGCCTTGCTAAATGCTTTACACGTGTTAACTCATTCAATCTTCATGGTATGCTAATCCTATGGATGTTATTAATATACCATTTTACAGGTGAAAAAACAATCTTAAAAAGATTAAGCGGTGTGCCCACTGTTCTGCTAATGGAGGGGATTCAAAACCAAGGAGCAGGATTCCAGGGCCCATGCCCCTGAGTACTGTCCGATTTACTGCTATACTACATAACTACTACACTATACTACGAATCCCCCCCACCAATAATCCACCACCAAATATATACGTAAAGGCCACCAGGGCTCCATGAAGACACGGGCTATGTTTGGCATATATACTACTCGGCACGCAGTAGTAACAGTAAATAGTAAGTATTGGCTGGCCAACTGACTAACTGAATGAAAGACTGTTGAAATCTACAGGCCGAATGCTTTTGTGTTTCTTTTCTTTTTTTTCCCCCTCTGGAAAACGAAGGTGTGGTTCTTTAAGATTTCTTCCAACTGTAAAAACTCTATAGTTCCATTACATGAAAGTAAAATGCTCCCTGCCTATGATATGATGATGACGCACTGGTAAGAGTCCAGGCAGGGAACCAAGAGCATGGTTGGGGAGTCAGCTCTCTTGAGTGGAATCCTACATCCATCTCCCCAACTGGGCAAATTCCTTGATCTATGAACTTCCATCTCCTCCCCATAAAATATGGATGGTCCTAGCAACTGCCTCTGTAAGTGATTTTGAGGATTAAAGAGAAAACATGGACGTCAAGCACATACACAATGCCTAGAACATACACAAGCACTAATAAATGTCAGCCATTACCTCCTACAACACTCAGGATCACAGCCTACCTGATATGCCTTTGCACAAAGGAAAAAGTAAGTGTCCACTCATGAAGCAGATATGGCCTTCTTACAGGAAGACTATGCCCTATTTCATTATTTTACTGCCCTCAGCTATGTCATGGGATTCAGCATGTGTGTTAGGAAGGAAAGATTTTGGGGCACCTGGGTGGCTCAGTTGGTTAAGTGTCCAACTTAAGCTCAGGTGATGATCTCACGGTCTGTGAGTTCAAGCCCCGCATTCGGCTCTGTGCCGACAGCTCGGAGCCTGTAGCCGGCTTCGTATCTGTGTCTCCCTCTCTCTCTCTTCCCCCCCCCCCCCCCGCCTCTCTCTCCCTCTCTCTCCCACACACACAAATAAACAAACATTAAAAAAATTAAAATAAAAAAAAAGATGGGGTGTCTGGGTGGCTCAGTCGGTTGAGCGTCCGACTTTGGCTCAGGTCATGATCTCCCGGCTCATGAGTTCGAGTCCCACATCGGGCTCTGTGTTGACAGCTCAGAGCCTGGAACCTGCTTCAGATTCTGTGTCTCCCTCTCCCTCCGCCCCTTACCTGCTCATGCTCTCTCTCTCAAAAATAAATAAACATTAAAAAAATTTTTAATTAAAAAAAAGAAAGAAAAGATTTAGCAAATGACTATATTTTCATTTCAATTTATATGTTCTCTTTTATTCCTTTTTTCTTGTGTCCCTATTTGTTCATATCCAGAGAACGCTACCAGACCTCAACCTCTCCCATTTCTCATTTGTTATAAAAGATGGATGAGCCTGGAGGAGGAATCTTCCCCAAGAGGAAGCTTAATTCAAATTTTTCAGACCTCTTTGCAGAGCATCCTGCCCCCTCAAAAAAAAAAAAAAGTTTCCCCAAAAGTTAATTTTATTCAATTTCAAAATTATTTTAAGAAAATTGACATCCATTATCTAAGATTAGCTAAAGTATCCTCAAATGCCCCCAAACCAAGTTTATGAAATCCCTTCCCAAAAAGAAAGATAAAGATAAAGTTCTTTATCTTTGTCAAGCTTCAATATTAGCAACCAAGGAAAAATCTACTAAAAGGAAAACTCCAGCTAGGTTTGAGCAGGCTATCACAAAACTATAAGGAACTTCATAAAAAGCTTCTATAATGCATTATCATCTTATAAAATTTAATAAATATACATAGATAAAATTTTATATAAGTGAAAATAAAAACTAGCATGACTATTTGATATTTTTATAGCAACAGGCATAAAAGGTTATATCAAAGATCGTATAGATAAAATTTTTTGGTCGTATTTTCCTTAGAATCTTGGAAAGACAGTATTAAAAATCCTAATACCTTAAGCTGAATTTATCCCAAAATTCCTAATTTGTTTATAAGATAATGTTTGTTTTATATAACTGCCAATTCTTACTATCCATGATAACAGGAGTCTGAATGGTATAAACAAATAAATCAAAACTCAGACAAAGCTCATAATAAATTACATACCTTCTGTGCTCTCAAAAATCCTCATGAACCAACATTAACTAATTTTAATTTTATGTTTTATTACTGCTCTCGCTGATTCTCTTGTGTGGAAATTAATTAGCAGCGAGATGGGCAAAAGAGGCAGCAGAAGAGAAAAGGTCAAAATCAATTCACTCTGAATAAACAGACTGTAACTGAGAGTTGGCTATATTCACATTTTGTGAATGAGAAAACCAATGTGACTTTTACAAGGTCTCACAGAGAGGCAGCTGTGAAGAAGTCAACACCAGACTGAGAGCAGTATCTATGGGGAAAAAATGGCTAAACGGGACTAAAGGGTGTAAGTCTGTTGTGTCCTGATCAGTCTTTTCAAGAGATGATCAAATGGACACTATGAAGAGGTGGTCTTAGTAGCCAGTACTAAGTAGCAGCCATGTTCCATGGAAGGACCCCATTCTACTTCATAACCCATGTTTGCAACACAGAGCAGGCACTGGGTAAATCTGATGAGGTTTAGATAGAATGAGTATTACCGCTATCGGTATCATCACCACTGTTATTTCGCCAACTATTCATTAACTGGGGGCCAGCACGTAGGGTGTGGGACTCTCTTCATGATTCCATTTAATACTCAAGAGAACCAGATGAGCAAACTGAGGCACACTGGGCAAGTACATGGAGGACAGACGGGGAAATCACACTCAGTTTTGTTTGGCTACAAAGCCCAAACTCTTAAGCAACAGGTTGTCCTCCACTTGGAAACCACAATGGTTCAAGCAAGGATACTGTGGAATCAACTGATTCCACCATGAGGAAGCTCTCCACGGATATAAGCAACAGGAAGTACAGGTGAAATGCAAGGTCTACATAGGGTATTCAAAAAGGAAAGGAGAAGGTACTCACAACTGGGAGAGGTGAGTATAGCTCTGATGGTAACTAAAAGAAATATAAATGCTCTCTCAAAAACTGTGGGAAAGAAAGGACTACCAAGTGGGATGAACATAAAAGTTAATTTCAAACAGGAACTTATGCACGATCACAGCAAACTGTAATATAATTCACTGAAATTTCAAGGCATTGATAAAACACTAACCTAGTATTTCCCATTCCTCAAAATGGTCTACCCACCGTGGTCACGTACAACTTATTTTCTCCATTTCAATTCCTATCTCAGGACTCAGTTCCTCACCCAAGCTCCCATCCCACGTCTCTCACTGCCCGCAGAATGGCTCCTGTGACTGTAAGAGTCTCAAGCTCAACTTATCAGTGAGAGGACCCTTTCCACAAAACTACTTCATCCTCCTGACTTTCTTAGAGTTCCACTGAGGCACAGCCATCCCGCCAGTTACCCCGGCTCAAAATGCCAGCAGGATTCTTGATTCTGCTCCCTTCTTTTCTCTCAGACCACAGCATGCATTTGAGGAGCTGCTATCCCACAGACTCCAGTCAGTGCTTTTAAGTTCCTCTCATGCTGATCTGGACCATCACTGCCTCTTGTAACTTCTCCCCAATTAATCTCCACTTTGCTGCTTCTCAATCTCCATGGCGATCCTTATTGCAACGTGACAACCCCCGCTAGACTTCATGCTCTTTCGGTGCTGAGACCGCGTCCTCCTCTCTCTGAAACCCTGCAGTGGTTCGCACAAAGTCTTTCCCAGAGGCAACACCTCAATAGTTGTATATTGGAGTGAACCCCTCCACTGTGCAGCCACTAAAAAACTCACTTATGCTTTGAGATGGCTCCAAGAAGCCACCACAATTCCATGACCTGGAGATGGGGCAGCAAGTTCATGAGGGTCAGGAATTTCAAGTGGGTCCAAGGAAATGGTTGAGATAATTAAGCTGACAGCACCGGGAGATGCAGGAAGTCTATACCATGGCCTGTGTTCTCCCAGAGGATACAGATTTTTCACTGATATCTTATGTCCATCCATGTATCATTTTAGACTGTCTCTGCCTTGAAAGAAGAAAGGAATGACTTACACGTCAGAGATGACTTCTCACATGTGAACAGATACTAGGGTAACTTAACTTCTCATGTGTTAATGGATACTAGACGGGAACCTGTAACCAACCTAACTCACTTCAGTGGTACTAGGGAAGCTGACAGACCTTAACCTATTTAAGGAGGTTCTAGATTGCAGCCTATGTAATGAGAGTCACAAATAATGCCCGTTTCCACAAACACAGGATTTACGCCAAGATTTTCAATATCACTCCAGTGTGACTATTAGTTTATCTTTGGCAAATGCCTGTTTCTCAGCACATGGTACCTAAAATGGGCTTAAAAGCACTAAGACAAGGCAGCCAGGACCCAAAGAAGACTGAACTTGTAGATCTGACCAGCACTGGGTAGAGTAGGAGTTAGGTTAGGGAATTCATCCTGCCACACACAAAAAACAGAACACACAAGCAAATCGCGTTGAATAACAATGGCAGTAAAATAAATATCTGCACGATGCCTGGAATAAAAAATAATAGACAGCAATTTCCCTGAGGCACACTGAGGTCTTCAGATGGCGGCACTGCTTAAATACCTGATGTCATAGCATCATGCAGACGAGAACAACGCCTGTGCCCAAGGTGCTGGGAAGTGGTTATCTGGGATGAGTATTAAATTCTGTTGAATAGGAAAGTCCTTAGAATGGCCTAAAGAGCCCTCCAGGATCTCCCACTCACTCTCTAGTTATGTCTCTGAATCTCCTCTCCCAGCGTATTTCCACCCTCACCCCAGGTCCCATCCAGCCACACTGGCCTCCTTCCCATTCCTGAACTGACCCAGGCCACCCTCCAGCCTTCAGTCTCTGCCTTTATGTCCCCCCCCCCCCCACAGAATCACAGGGCTCCTTCGCTTACCTCGCCTGTCTCTGCACAAAAGTCCCTTCTCAAAGAGGCCCATCTATCCACCCTAATTAAAACTGAAGCCTGACCCCTTCTCTCAACAGCCTGAATGAGCCTCCTTCTCCTGCCCAATTTTTTCATAATTATCATTTTCTAACCTACCACAGAATTCACTTATATTTTGTTCATCATTTATTGTGTGTTCCCATCCACGGCCACCCTCAAATGCACACACTCAAAGGTAAATTCTATGAGGGCAAGGAATTATGCTTGGTTTTATTCACAGGCTCATCCCCAGGGGCTAGAGAAAGGTGTAATATAGATTAAGAGCTCAATCAATACTTGCTACATGACTGATGAAGGGAATGCATGAATCACAGAGCTGTCATTGAGTTACAGGGTATTCTTCTGCGAAATTCATCATGCATATTACGTGAGAAACACTGTGCTAGGCACTACAGGCAAGAAAGGAGTCAGAGACAAGAGTCTCTGCCCTCAAACCATCCGTTCCAAAATTGCCTCATAGGTTATATTAGGGCAAAGGATGCCACACCCACTTAATCTATTCACCCACTTCCTCCAACATCTGCTAGACACCTGCCTAAATGCAGTTTACAATGGCAAGGATCTGTGCTCTGAGCAGCTGAGCAGTCCTTTTTAAGAAAAGTTCCCACACAATTCTTTCAAGTAAAACTATTGCATAAATTATTGAGAAAGACTAGAGCATAACCCGTGCACTTTCAATATGTGCTCAGTTACGAAATGTTGCCAAATGTTTTCTTTTTAATTTTTTTAATGTTTTTATTTATTTTTGAGACAGAGAGAGACAGGGCATGAGCAGGGGAGGGGCACAGAGAAGGGGAGACACAGAATCTGAAGCGGGCTCCAGGCTCCGAACTGTCAGCACAGAGCCTGACGTGGGACTCGAACTCACAGAGTGTGAGATCATGACCTGAGCCGAAGTCGGACGCTCAAGTGACTGAGCCACCCAGGCGCCCCAAAATGTTGCCAAATGTTTAGCTCAAAGGAACCAAATCAACTTAATATATTTTCAATAAACAATTAACTAAATGTGAATGTTTACGTTTGATACCAATTGCTTCAATGAACATTCACTATAGTCTTTCAGACCTTTAAGGACTTCTGGTTTCATCAAAATGCATGAGGTATCAGTAAATAACGTCTGGACCCTGTTCTCTTGGTTCCGTCTTAAACTGAGGGGAAAGTATGGCAGATCATTATTGAGAGCCCATGCATACAATATGACTTTAGAGCTTCCTATGGATTTCAATCCCTAGAAATACTATAACCTCTGTGGTAAAGCACGTCGTAGAAGAAAAGGAGAGGAAGCAGGGAGGGAAGAAGAGACAGACAGAAGTACACAGCTGATGCCCAGCCTGGTCTCTTGAAGGTGAGATGTTCATCTCATGTAAGTAGACTGTGGGTAGTACGTGTTTAAATGTGTTCTAAGAAAACGAGTTTTGAGGAGGTACTGAGAGCTACTTCCACTACTGGAAACCAAAAAATCCAACAAACAAACAAACAAAAAGAAAACAAAACCCCAAAAAAGATACACATGAGAGAAACTGACTAGAATTAAAGGCCACACGTGCAAAGTAACTGGAATTAAAAATCATCACCAAGTGGATATTACCCGAGACATGGTCATTGTCCTTAGTACACGAGAGAGGAGAAATTTTGTGTAGTTTGCAATATTACATCATGTAAACCAGACAGACGAGGAGGCATGGTACCTGGGTCAGATGTGGTACTTACCACGTAGGCTCTACATGTGAGGCCCCTGTCCTCTGAGACCCAACACAGATGACCTCATGTACCTATCTCACCTGGGCAGCCTGCCTTTTCTTTCTCTTCTCTTCCTAGAGACAAACAAATACCACCTAAGTATCTGCATTCATGGCATCCTGTGGCGTAGACTCAGAATGCACACAGGGAGTGGAACAGACGGTATTTGGGATAGCCTACAAAGTTCCCAGAGGTGATTTTTCAGTGAGGCAACTGCCTCTTCTGAATTTTCCTGAAGCCTTGCAAACCCATCGCATTGTTAAGAACCCAAACAGGGCTTAACCAAGGAAAGCGATCTGCCCATCCGAAGATCCAACAGCCAGCTTTCTTATGGGGTGATTCCCACCCCCCAACTTCTACAGCTCTTCTACTTTTCTTCTCTTTTTCTTCCATCCCCGTTTGAATACCGCGGCAATAAATGTGGCTCCTCTCACATAAACGTGCAGATGTTAACAGCTCTGTACGGTTCTGTAGGCCATGAAAAAACATCTCAAGAATCTTGTAAGTGCTGACGAAACTTGCCTGAATTACCCACACTACCTCCTCCCCCACATTCCTTAAGCATCATTTGTTTTCCTGAATGTTTCGGTGGGGGGGGGGGGGGGGCGGTGGGACGGATATAAAAAAAAATAATCTACCGGTGGAGGCGAGAACCTCTAGCCAAAAACAAATACAGAATTTTAATAGTAAAGAGCCAGTTTAAACACTGATGCAACTAACCCATGTATGTGGGTTGTGTCTAAGGCAATGGTAACTTGGAACTCTTTAGACATTCAACCACCAGCAACATCTGCCCCCACCCCGATCCCACAATTCCGCTGCAGAAAGTCTGACCAGCCAAACATTGCCTCACAGACTAAATGAAAATACTTGAAGGATTGTTTCCTGCAATTAAGCTCATCATTCAGGCAACAGCTCCTTATTGTCCCCATTTGAGTGTATTCAAAAATTCCTTTCAAATGGCTTGTAGCTAATATTAACATGTAACTAATTAATGAAGTTACTGTTTATTATGAATTAAAACTTTTGTCTCTAACATCCTTCAAATAACCACAATTATCACACCGACTCAGAAGGCATTTTGGCTTCCTTAAGTTAAACTCAAAAAAAAAAAAAAAAAAAAAAAAAGAAAAGGTAGGAGAGAGAGAGAACGCGCGTGCGTGCGTGCGTGCGTGTGTGTGTGTGTGTGTGTGTGTGTATAAAGCAACTGATAGAATGTCACTTGTAAAAATGTTTCAAATTCACTGAGATACATTTTGGCTAAGAAGAAATTTTAAAAAACAATCCAGGTTGTTTGAGGGGACATGGATTTTGCCACAAAATTCCTTGAGTTTTCTTCCTAATATAATTCTAGATCAAGAGCAACAGACTACAGATGCTGGGTACTACTACCATGTAATATTTTAACAGTGTTTTATTCAAAAGATAACAGTACCAGAAAAGGACTTCCAGCAAGATGCTGCCAACTGTTTAAATATTCCTCGAAACCAGCCCAAATGTTTTAATTATGCTCAGCGTGTCAATGGTAGATCGGGCATCTTTTAGGAACTGGGCACTGTGCTGGGTCTTTTAAATGAATTATCTCATTTAACTCTCACAATAATATCGTGGTGTTAGGTACTAATTTTCCCTTTTGACAGATGAGAAGACACATGCCACAAGAGGTTAAATAATTGCTCAGAGTCCAACATCAAGCAAATGGCAAGGCCAGAATCCAAGAGTTTTTCTGATGCTAACATCCATGCTCATTCCAATTCAACAGAACGCCTCCATGGATTTAAAGGATCATCTCACTCCTTCGATAGTTATTTAGTGCCTACTAAAAGCATGACACATGGCAGCTCGAGTTATCCTTTTGAAAGATTAATTTAGATCATGTCACTTCTGATGGCTTCTAGACATGGTAAGAATAAAAGCCCAACTCCTGGCCATGGCTGCCTGAACTTGGCTCAAGCTACCTTTGAAAATGCCAATCATGTTCTCACCTCAGGGCTTTTGGACTTGCTATTCCTCTCCCACTAAATCTTCAGATGCTCAGGTCTCGGCAGAAACCTCACCTCCTTAAAGGGGCCTCCCCTGACAATCCAATCTAAGTGAGCACCCCCCCCCCCCCCGCCATCACCCTCCCTCCCCTCCCACCTCCTCTTTCTAGACTGTTTTTTAATAGTACTTAGCCTGGTCTGAAATTATCTTATGGATGTATCTGTTTCTTTGTTTATTGTTGCATTCCTCCCAACTAAGATACAAATGCCCTGAGAGGAGGGACTCCCCAGCCCACTCACCAGTGATTCCTCAACACCTAAAACAGTGTCACACCCACCGTGTAAGCTCAGTAAATAAATATTTGTTAAATGGATGACTGAACTCCCGGTGCCATGGAGACACATACATAATTAGATACAGGCCTGACCCTCAAAAAGTGTTCAATCTATAAAGGGACGGCGACACAAATAATCCCACAAGGCAATATGCCCTAAGTGCCATAAATGAAATTAAAAAAAAAAATTATGTAGTTTTAAAATGGAAATTTTTTGTAAAAAAATCATATACCGACATAATGTTAAAAACTACTTATAGTTTCATCAAGAAAGAAAGAAGAGAGAAAGATAAATTAATGCAGGAACGGGAGAGAACACACACACACACACACACACACACACACACACACACACACACTCATGTTATTCCTCAGAGCGGAAATGCTCAGTTCAGTCACGGCTTGGAAGATATAAACATCATTGAAATTCAAAAGCAGTTCTGAAAGAGAGGACGCCTCAATTGGTATGCAAGGGATGTCTCCTCCCCCTGAATACATTATGAACTTGCAGCCTGCTAATATGCCATGCTATCATAAGCACCAGATGGGGCAGTAGGCAGTACATGTCCCATCAAACCTCAAGAAGATGTATTAATGTTCATACTCTTTAAAAAAAAAAAAATCCTTTGCTTGTGTCCCTAGACTTCCACATTTCTTAGCATTCAGTCACTTTCTCTCAAAGCCCAGTCCTCCAGGGCTGCCCCTCTTCACCAGATGGTGCCAGGAATCATTTCAATCTATTTTATCACAGGAGGCAAAGGCCACAAAGCGTGTCAGACGACGCTTACTGAAGGCACACCAAGCACAAAAGAGAACAACAGAAGATACAGGAGACATAAGAAATAAATCTTCTCCAGGCACTACTGACGAAACATTTTTTAATTATGCTGAACCCTTATTTACGTTCAACACAGAGAGAGAGAGAGGGGAAAAAAAAGATACTTTCCTATGTCTAAACTTGCAAGACTACCTGATATTAGCATGAAATTGTAGTCTACTGAAATAATGTCTACAGAGGCTCAATCACCTAAACTCACAAAATTGTCAATCATCAAAAGGTGGCCTCAAAATGAGGCCAGGGCATAATAAAAGGTACCTGAGTGTACTGAAATAAACTCACTTGTTTAAAAGCAACTATCAGAATAACATCTCTGAATCAGGTGAAACGCACCCTCTCTTTAGGATCTCCGTCAATTTAGCTGTGATGTGTGGGAATCTGAATATGCCATTAGAAACTAAGGATCTGAATAAATACATTATTAGTAATTTCTTATTATTTTTTAAATACATCACTTAAAATAAATAAATTGCCTTGATTTCCATTTATCTAGGATCTCCACTAGTTTATGATCACAAAGGGGTATTTTCTCTAGAATACAGAAGGAGACAAAAACTGTAATTTACAACAGTGCTTCTCAAACGTCAACGCGTTTCAGAATCCTCTGAGAACTTGTTCAAACACAACTGCAGGGTCACCCCAGAGTCTCTGATCATGGGTTTGGTGTGGGGCAAAGAATGTCCCCTTCCACGAAGTTCCCAGGTGATGGCTACTGGTCTGCGAACCCACTTTATCTAAGTCATTCTGTACCATGTTCCCAAAGTGCTCCCTCACCCTTAGAAAGTCTGGTATCTGTGCAGAATATCACAATATCCTGATAAAAACAGAGCCACTCGGTTGATAAGCTAAACTGACCTATGAATTTTTTAAAAGGCACAAATTAAGAGAAATACCAAATATCTGTCAAATTGGCAAGATTATTCTTTTCAGGTATACCATATAATAATAGTCCCTGAAACTCTAACGTCCTGCCCTGTTCCTTTCAAAGGATTCAATGTAAATGTTGAAACACACAGAAGAAGGCAAATACATTTCAAGAAAGAGAGCTGCATTAATGCGAGAAATTACATGTTTTTCATGAGAATACTATATATATCATGCACTGAATAGATTATCTTAGCAAGCTCTCTGGAGTTTCGAGGATAAATTTTATCAGCCTATCACATTACTACTCATCTAAGATTATTGGTTGAAGAAACTGCTTGGCTGAATTTCCTGTGTAACTGAAACGATGAAAATATTTCATTAATATTTGTCTTTTGCTAGAATCTTACTCAATATGTCTGCTAGAAGACTGAAACCTTACGCCCCTCCTCCCAAACGACACACAAGCGCTCAGGTAAAGGGACAGCCAATTTCCCAAACTACTGTGTACCATTGTCAAAAGCCCTGGACTTTGTTTCTGATTTCAGTAATTATGCCAGAAAGGGTTTAAGTGTTATACATTGCATTATACGCATATGATCATGATAAACTGATTTATAATGCATGCAATTTTAACCACGACACAGCTAGCCGAAGTTGTATGGCCGAAAAACAAATGCATTGTGTTTCCTTCATGCTGAAAGCAGATACTTGATTCTTAAACATCATTTACCAAAACTTCTCCAAGATTCACTTATTTTTCCCCCTCATAATTAACATGCTCTGTGCATTATTTCCTTCCTTTAAGAACTCGGTGAATCCCAGTTCACCTCTCATCCACTCACTACTCATTAAGCAAACATTTGCTGATTGCCTACTATATGCCACGCTCACAGGTAGTCTGGAATGGAATTATTAGAACTAAGAACTCAAGATCGTAATGTAAATGGCAGCTTTATCAAGAAGAGTTGATGATGTTTAAGATGTCTATTTTAAACAACAAAGAAGAGTATGTATCTTGGGAGACATAAAAGGTTAGACAGAATTCATCTCTCTAGCAACATCCCCTACCAAGTAACAGAAAAATCAGTGGGGGGGGGGGGGCGGGGGGGGAGGGAAGCCTCTGAATCACTGAATTGAAGCCGCAATAACTAAAAAAAGCCAAGATGGACTTTTCTTAAGCATGTAGCTTATTATTTTATTCACCATCCTAAGTTTGGTGACCTTTCCCAGTTAGCAAATGACTGGAATGGGTAAAAGGGTGGGCGCATTCAGCGAAAAGGGGTGGGCAGATGACAGAGATGGGAGAAAATCCCATCGGGTGTCTACAGAATTTGGAAAATCCCATCAAATGTGCACAAAAAAACTCATCAAGCACCAGAGTGTAGAGCCCTTTTGTGTGGCTCAAACACTATCCCCCTTTTTAAGTCCAGAGAGCACCACGGTCTGCCTTTAATAATTACTGCTTGCATGTAAACTATGCTTTTTAGGGGCACACAGCACCTTTCCAATCATGACTACCACCGTCCTGTGAAGTAAAAGTCAGCAAGGCAGAATAATTGTCTCTAAGACAAAGAATGTGGAGCTGGGGCAGACAGTAAGCTGACTTGTTCCTTGTCACGCCACTAAGTGGAGGAACCTTGATTCACACCCAGGAATTGACATGCTCTACCCCCTGTGCTCTTCAAAAAGATGGCCTGATAAAAACACCACATATTAATCGTGCATAATATAAATCCAAGTTGTGAAGCAAAAGGTAAAACATCTTCAGCACTCACTGAGCAAGACTATAGCTGAGTGAGAAGACCATGGCCATCCAAAATCATTGCTAGTAAGTATAAAAATTTTAAACCAGCAAACAGAAGCAACTCTGTGGCTTAAAGAGATTCTCTTCTGCTCTTTGGAAAACACCGCCAAGTGGCTGAATTCTCCGAGAGGTTTTGATGGAAGGTATATTAACATCACATCGATATGGTCCCAAGTGCTTTACTCCCACAACGCGAGTAAGACGTAAATAAAGACGAAAAACAAATAGACATTCCCTTCAGCAGCAAACGGTTAAATAATACAGACAGGTAAACTCTTCCTCTCAGCAAAGTTCTTCGGAGAGACTCCTAAAGTGTACAAAATGGAAAAAGTTTTAAAAGTCTGGTTATGTCTACATTTACCGTTTTTTTTTGTTGTTGTTGTTGTTTTGTTTTGTTTTTTGTTTTTTGGCCATGTCATTCTCACAAGCAAATGCTGGTAAGGAAGAGCATGCCTGGGTAATTAACAGCCGGGCTCTGCCTCTGATTTCTATCACTCTATATTTTATAAACCAATGATAAGGAGTATTCTGGGAAGTCTAGAAGAAAACAGGGTGCTTTCTAAGAACACAAATTTTCATTTCCATCCCTTTAATATTTTCCTAGGCTGTACAAAGACAACTCATGCCAGGGCAGAAAGGAAGAAAATAAATGTTAACAGGCCTTTCAAATGAAGTGTTCCCATAAGCGCTGAGTGTACAGGTTCAGACACAACCATAATAAAGAGGAAACAATGCCCATCTCGCACGGAAAGTGTCAGAATCCAGGCCCTTCCTCATTCTGGTCATATCCTTGTCAGGACACATGTTAAGCATTTCAAATGCAAGAATATATAAATTGTTACCACAGAACCCTCAAATTTTATTATGTGTCTTCCTCCCAATAACCCGACAACCATTAAAGCAGACAAGTCCTGAGGAAGGCAGTGAAGTTAAAATCATACAAAGTTCAAATGTAAAGTAATGGGATGCTCAGAAGCGCAGCAACTGTCTTGCTCAAACTTCCAAATAACTAAGCACGCCCTCAAAATCATCCCAGCTTAGTAAGAATGGTTTGTTTATTTTGTCAAACTCTTTAAGACTCTTGTTAAAGCTATAAACACATGATAAAGATACCCTCTAATACCCCTTTTTCCTAAAGAGCACTTCTGCCCATCTAATTACATAGCTCTTAAGGCCAAACTCTTTACAGTATCATGTTCTCGTCGGTTCTTTCAAAATTATATTCTTGCATGAGCAGCAAGTACATGACACGATGTTAATAAACCACACAGAATTAAAAGAATCCCTCTAATAAAGTGAGTACACTTATCGTCCAGCCTTTAAAAAAGAAATGTGGAAAACAGAAATGAAAGCTTCTAGAGAAAGCATCCCACAATTTTAAAAATCAACTGCTTCTTTTTAGGGAGGGAGGGGGCATGCGGAAAAAAGGTATCTGCTTTCCTACAGTGTCCCCATCGTCTGGAATCACTGTGTCTGCAGGCCTAGAACCTTCCTGGGGCAGAATCATGGGTGCCCAATAGTCTCACTACCAAGAGATCTGACTTTTTTTAATTTTTATTTTTTAACCACACAATGTTGGTGAACAAAACGATCTGGTCTGCCAATATGCTGGACATATCATCTGCTTTCCAATTTTCTACTAACCTGAGACATTGGAAAATCCTATCTGGGCTTCTGATCAACAAAAGATAAGCAGGTTTACCGCTTTCCCAAAGCCTAGAAAGGTGCTGTTTTAGTTAGCCTGTACAGCTTTGACAAGGAATAAATCTATGATTTCTATCAGACTTTTCAAAATAATGACGTTAGCCCCCTGATGCCTATTAATCTCACTGCACTCTTTCAAAAGGAGTAGAAATACACAGAGAACTACCCATCCTAACCTATTTTATCCAAGATATTCTTGATGATTAAGGCTAATGCTGTACCATTTTTATTTTTCAGCAAAGAGAACAACTCTACTTCAAATTCAAACATCCCCCTTTAAATCTTTCCATCTAGCTTCCATTACAAAATATCCTGTCTTCAAGCCACAACATCCTCACCCCTCCTCAAAAAGAAAACAAGAAAGGAATCCAAAATCAGACAAACCAGAGCATCCTTCCTCTGCCATTTAACTAGATCTATGTGTCCTTGGGCGCAAAGCTTAATTTACCTGATCTTCAGGTTTCAAACAGATCACGTGGTCACAGAAACCATTTACAGAACAAGGGCAGTGAGACATAGAAAGTATATAAGGTGCCTAGGCATGGGCCAGTTATCAATAATAGGCTGCTCTTCCTATACTATCAGAGATTTATTCTGTTCAGAGATGGCAGTTATATATTCCCTTTGAGATTAAGAGGATTTCCTGATTCCTTTGATTGGAACTCTATGGGTTGAAAAACATAATTAAGCTAGACATTCTCAGAAAGTACATTTACATTAATATTAATTAATGCAAACAGCTGTTTGAGAAAGCCAGCCAGATAAACCTGCTTCTTGGTCAGGTGTGAAATCCTATTGTTCTCAAGTTATGAGTCATTTAAGTTAATGACTTATTCCACTAGATACAGTGAGCTACCCAAGAACCACAACAATACACAAAGAAACCGCTTTCGAGAAATACTATACCCACTCTCGCACACAGAAATTAAAATTTAATAAACAAAAAATGAACGTCCTGTCTTCGGTATAAGAACAACAAAGTAAAAAATGTTAAGTTACATTAACGAAGATCCAATCTGATGCAACATAAGACAGGCATGGGTTTCTAATAAACACTAGATTGGCCCATTGCCCACCCTCCCGCTACGTCATGGACTTCTAAGGCACCCAGGTACTCCCTCACCTCTGGGTTCCTTTACCTGTCTCCTGTCTCCAGGCTCTCATTACTCTACATCCTAATTACTATGTCCTTCTCTACCTGGAGCTCTACAACTCAAAACTCCTTGAGGGCATGAAGGGAACCGAATCCTAGTCATCCGGTCCTTGGCACATTTTCAGCAACCTACCAATGCCTACCACCCGCACTTCCTTAGGACAGTAACCTTTCCATTGCCATAGCCTTGCATTATTCAATCTGCTTAGCCCTCTAGTGATTAACCACAGTGAGGTTCTCTCATTTCCAAACAATTAGAAGGCAAATCTGATGGCATACCTCTGCCACAGGTCAAGTGACTATTGCTAGAGAATTTTCTCCCACATCCCTCTGCAGTCCTGGTGTAAGAAGGGAGAAAGCATACAGTAAGAGCAATCCAGGGTGGAATATGAAAGACAATAAAGTAAGACTGACACTGGTATGGTAACGTGTATATGAGATTTAGCAGTGGCATGGTAAAGAGGGTGGCCTGGAGAAACTTCTTTCTTTAATAAACCACCTGAGCAAGTTGCTTAACCTCTATGAGCCAGTTTCAACATCTGTAAACTAAAAGCATTTGCCAGATCAACCTTCCAGCTCTGAAAGGTATTTGTTCCTCTGATGACTCAGAAGGCTGTTCAGAATATTATAGTTACAGCATCTTCTTTGCAAACATCAGATGTCAGCGTAATGATGAGACGGTTAATAAACATTTCTAGACTATATAATGCCCACCAAGCGGAATGTTTACTCTAAGAAGTAAAAGTAAACTAGTTGTCTTATGAAATCATCAGAAATGATCACCACCACCACCACCCCCCAAAAATTAAACACTTGTCTTTTTCAATAGACCATTAACTACACAGAAAGATGCCTTGCAAAAGTTTCCAAGTGTTATTGAAAATATATAGAATGAAAAGGTCAAGGACTCAAAAATATTAACAGAAAATAACTGAACAAGAAAAAGGAGGTGGTGCCAGAGATTGAAGGGAAGCCGGAACTACTAAGTGACAAAGAAGTCACGCCTGTACAATCTACATTTATAATTGGGTATCTGCAGCTTATACAGTCTTCTTTTAATAGCTGGCCGGAGGCTTGTTTGATACAGCAAAGAGTTAGCCCAACACAACGGAAAATCAACCTGCAAGGTAAAACTGAGTGACAGTGGCTGGACTGTTGTGTTTTTTGTTGTTGCATAAGAGCATTTATAGATTAATCTATTTAAAAGAAAATAACCAGGTGCATTACCCAAATGTTCAGTTACCAGGGACACTAACAGTTGTCTGTCCGTGGCAATTTCATTTCTGTTTTTTACACAAATCATCGCTTGCAAGCACTGATGTTAAAAACAGAAAAACAGTCTAGTACACAGTGGCTATAAATGCCAAATCAATTTTCAGCAGATAATAAAGTCCATGTTTTACAATCAGCAATGCACTGTTTTACTACCCAAAAATGTAAGCTAATAATATATAGCTCTACTAAATGGAAAATGCAGATATGCTGTTAAAAAACGGGCCGGCTGTGAGAAGATGGATCATTTCTGCAGGGACCTTCTTAAAGCTATGTGTAAGTGTTTTGAAAATATCACATGATGTGGCCATGTGTTAAAAATTACAGCCAGTTAAGTTCTCTGCTAAGAAAAATATGTGGGCAATTTATGAAATGCACTCCAGGATGGAGATGTCTTAAGTAAAACCAGATTTTGAAAACAAACCTTTTTTTTTCTTTTTTTTTTTGGAAACTTGAACTTAAAAAAAAAAAAAGTTCCAGGCACATCTGGAGAGCAGGACCATTGAGAAAGGGTGGTCTGACCTAATACTAGCCATCTTCTGAAAGAACAGCACTATTTCTGGGCTACACTCACTGTGCTCGCTTATTGTCCTTTTAAGGAAACAGTCCTGAAAGCATTTTGTAGGTCAACATATGGTCTTTGATAATATTATACGCAGATTGATAAAAATATAAATGTTTCAGAAAGCTCAGAGGCATCTCCTCCCGAAACAATATAATGTCCAAGGTCTCTCAGCCATCTCACAAGAAAACATTTTCCTTTTCTTAAACACAAGGATCTAGTTGTTACAAAGTGACAGGCAGTGACATGATATTTCCTTATATTAAGTTCAATCATAAAAGAAAAAGTTTTATCTATTTCTTTAAAGCAGGAGCGGTCTCCTTTAACTTTTTATAGCTCATTTTGTTAACAGTATGCTATCAACAGCTAAAGCATGTTTTTTTAACCAAAATAGTTCTAGAAATCCTAAACTGAGACTTTTTTTTTTAACCTACCCACCCCCACAGATTGGTATGTCTTTGAATAAGTTCAGTCTGTGCACATTTGTTTCCAGGAATCCCCATTTTTATGAAAAAAGGTCCCAAATCTGAGAATTGTTGCATCAAGTTTGACACAACCAGGAACCAGGTCTGACCATGACCTACCGAAATAATAATAATAATAATAATAATAATAATAATAATAATGAGGAGGAGGAAGAGGAGGAGGAGAAGAGGGAGAAGAAGAAGAGGAGGAGGAGGAGGAGGAGGAGGAAGAAGTTGTTGATATATATAAACACGTAGTCAAAGAAAAACAAAAAACAGCGACAATATCAGATTACCCAAAACACATCCTTTTAATCTACTACACATAATGTCTCATTTAAAAATATAAAATCTGTCCCAGATGGTTAAAATTGTCCATTAATATAAGTACATATGTATGGACGAAAATATGCTAAAAACATATTAAGAGGCAGTCCATCCGTTAGGAGAGTTTAAAAAGTGCAGATGGGTGTCAAAAATAGCCAAGTGTCAGATCTGCTCAAGTATCGCCATTCTGGCACATGCTTATAGTCACAGCTGTTAATATATTCTCTGCATCCAAGTACAAGGTTTTCTAACACAGTTGATGAGAGAGAGAGAGTGAGAAACACTGCCACTCTTCAGGCTACTGCTTTAGAACCAGTCAGATATTAACGACTTAACACTGAGACAAACTTATCGGTGATCCTAAAACTTTATAGTTCAATGTATTTTCAATAAGGATGCTTTGAAGATGACTTTAAAATCATGTAAGCACGTAAGCAGTCGGGGCTGGCAAGGGTCCTAACTAATCTCTCTCACCTATTATCGCTTACAAATGGCTTTGGGCTATTAAAGGGTTTTAACCAAAACAAAACATAGACTCTTCAAAATGCTGGTAAGTCAGATCATGCACTATATATTAAGAGCATAAACACAAAGACGACTCAAGGTATGACACAAAAATCAGAGGAAACTGTGCTACAATATTCTGGTGGAATAAGGAAAAAAAGAAAACCACGCAAGTACTTTTTCACACTGATTCCCCATCACATACCCAACGCACATTGCATCTTTAGTTGTGCGGTGCATATAAATCAAGATGAGAGCTTAAAGAGTTAAAATGACCTTTCAAAGACCTCAGTCATTGTCTTTCTGTAAATTGATTTTCCCCATATTTCAGCTACATACACTCCTTGTCTACTGAACTAATGAAAAAGTGCACTTCTGTCACAAATGCATCCTTTCTGCACAGAGATCAATAATGAAGAGGACTACAAGACACATCCTGAAGGGAAAAACATTCTTCAAACAACTGGCAATACCTACACACAACTGTGGTTGCAGAAAACTGGCAGCTAATGTTTCAAAACACCATCTGTGAGGTGTACAAGCTCTGTGACCAAGCACAGTCTCTTCTGCCTGTCCTACCCAAATAATCTGCACAAATCAGCCAGCTGGAGGATCTCTCTCTGCCCTGTCTTTTTTAGCTGGGGACAGGCTGCTCAAAGTAGGTTCACGGCAATCCAGACAGTTCTTGAGAAGAGCAAGAAGCAACCCATTCTCCATCAGGCGCCCCCCTCCCCCCGCCCCCAGCCTTCTCCCTCCGTAAGCAGAGACTTCACTGGCCATCATCACGGAGACACTCGAGGCTCCAAAGATAACATGCTTCAGAGGAAACTGACACACACTAAATTTCCAGGACCACAACAGCTTCAGTAATCTAGCAGACTTTTCATTTTTAATTCATCGATTTCAATTATTTGCCTTATGACATCTAAGGACTGTGATTTAAGGCAAGACTGAAATCGTTTGCAGTTCCAAAGCTCCCTTCACTTTCTCTGACATAAACAGCTTTTTAAAGAGACCTTATCCCAGGATTCTGCCACAATCTGAAAACTCTCTCCACCGATGAAATTTCCAGGATACAAGGTACACATGACAGTCACAAAATCCGTAACAGAAGCGATACTTCTTACTTGGGCTCAATGTGGCTGTACTTTCCCCTCAGCCTTTAAAACACACCTCCCAAATTCTGAAAGCAAAGCCTTCACACCCTGTGCCCCTGTATCTAGATCTCGATGGCTCTCCTTATGCCACCTTCCCCTCCTCACCTCTGCCACCCCCCCCCACCGCCCACCCATGTAAATTACAGTGCAGCGTGGGGCAGAAGGTATTTTCCATGCATAATAAAAAGTAAGCTTTCTTCATTTCAAATCAGAGAAAGAAAGCAGAGCAGGGCTAACTCACCAGGCATCCTTGTTGAATCCAGCGTCCACACGGAAAGTGACTCTCTCCTAAAATCAAGCGCGATCGGGGCTCATGCCTCCTGTTCTGGAATGAGCGCCGGCAGAGAGAGGAGGGCCGTCAGAAGGGGCTGGGGCGGCATAGCCCGAGGCAGGGTGCTGGGCGCGTGCGCCTGCCAGGCGGAGACAGATGGAGAGCTGACACTCCGGATTGCACTTGGAGCAGAAATGTGGATGATGACAGGAGCACATGTGGCCTTGAACCCAGCCCTGTCTCCTCAGGCAGAACAATGACAGGGATGTGTGTGCAAAGTATCGCAACCCCTACCTCCCCTTACCCACTGTACCTCTCTGGGCAAGTTCCAGAGCACCAAAGAACAGAAAGTAAAATGCAGAATGATAAGCTAAATGCTGAATAATTCATTCATCACCACCCCCATCCCGTTACAAGTTAACCCTTATTTTGCCAAAAGAATGGAAAGTAGACGGGCCCCCTACCACTGCTCACAATGAAACGCTTCCCTTCCATCTTCTCATGTTAACAGCCATAATTGGAAACTCTATTTAAAAACCGACGTAGGCACCAACCTCAAAGCTTGTTTATTGAACTGGAAATCCAAAACAGTATAAAAACATTTTTTTAAGACTTTGTATTTTGTGCCAGTTTATCCTACTGAACAAAGTATCCGAATCATTCCCTTTGTCAGCTTCTCAGTAGTATGTGTAAAATAGAACACTTTTTAGAAGCAGAAGCAGACCACTTTTATTTTACTAGAGTGCTTTTAACCCCCTGGGATCCCTGCGTTGATGTGCTCCAAACATTTTCAGCTTACTCTCTTCTACCTTGCATAGAGATCCATGGGAGATGAAAACAAAATCTTCACTGTAAAGCCTTTTCAAAAGCTGAACAATCACATCCTCCTGATTTCTGATTTTTTGCACACCCTTAAATGTTTATCCTTCCCATGAATAACACATACCCAGCCAGGTTCAATGGACTCTTCCCCATAAGCTTTAATGGACACCATGATATATAAAACTACAAGCCTTTGTTACAGTGCTTTATCTAAAGCTGGCTATTTTCCTCTCAGCGGTCCCTCCTTAGTCCTTTGTAAAACATCCTTGCCTCATAGGAGAAACACACGCCTGCCTGCCTTGCATGCCTTTTCCAAACACACAAAATGCCAGGCAGAAGGAAAATGCTGTTCGCTTCTAAAACTCTTCCTCAATTTAACACTTGCAAATCTTCCCTGGGTCTGTGTGTATTTGTTTTAACAACAGGGCACAGGATGAGACAGATTCCTCAGGCTTTACCTTTCCATAGTATGGTCAATCCACTATAAACACAGAAACAATTCTACTCTGGAGCCTCTGCCCAGCCAGCAAGCTCAATGCATATGATGGACAGGAGCATCCCCTTTAACTCTTGCCATCCCCTCGCGATCTTCAACGTGCCCTTTGCTTCTTCTAGAGTTTCCGTATGCTTTTAGCCCTTGTCAGATTGGTTTCTCCCCCCTACTTGCTGCCTCAAAGAGATCTCAAAAACCCATCTGAAAACAAGAGACAGTGACTGTGATTTCTACCTACTCACCCTTCCTACACCTCTTCCCAACAGCACATGCAACCTGTTTCAAAGTACACCCACATACATGCACATACCCTACACAGACTAAAAATAAATCATCTTTGGTAAACAGCGTCAATCAATAAGAATGTCTACGGCCCCTAAATACTGCACCCAAGAAGCATGGCTTCATCTAGTGAACCCCTCAAAAATCCATCATTGTCAGAGACAACTTGTAAAAAGACTACAATTCATAATGATTACTCTGTTCTGTCACTAATAGTATACTGCACCCTATTTATGAGGCCAATCTTTTTGTTCATCTTAGTTAGATGTCACTTGTAATGAGGTTCTGTGTAATGGATTTCAGTACAGTTAAGCACCAAGCTCAAACATTCTTATGACAGAAAGCTTTATAGCAGGCGCGAGTGTGATAATCAATTAAGTCCTGCTATAAGGGCCTTTATGGAATCCAGCATCCTGAGTCTGTAGATGTTCATTTCCAAAGAGAGTATTTCTTTAAAGCCACTCAATGCTACGTGTCGTTGATTTTTTTTAATACTATACCTACATTAGAAAGAAAACATTTTCACAGTGGGAGACCCAACTTTCATCAATATGCATGATGAATCATTTCTGGAATAGAAAATCCTATGACAAAAATGCAATACACTTTAAGAAAACTGGATGATATCCACGTTTAAAACTGGGTCTTAATATTGGTATACCGCAAAGTCCTAAACCATTGCTCAGAACACTGAACTTCCATATGCCGTGTGATTATGTATCTTTGCTATGTGTAAAAAAGCTTTTTAAGCTGTTCTCTGGCTACAGTAATTGCCACTTTAAATTGATCCACGTCAACAAAACCCAGATCCCTGGAGATTCTCACCTAGAAGTCTGACTGCGGAATGGACCTAACTGAATGTGTGCGCATCTGAGTCCAGCATTTTCTCAAGGAACCAGCCTCCTCCTCTTATGCTTTAATCCCTGAACAGGGAGACCTGGATACGTACTTCTATATAGTTACTTAGACCAAAATAACTTTCCCTTTAATAAAAGAAAAAAGAAAGAAAGAGCAAGCTTAAAGAGCCAAGATCTCTAACCTCCACCCTGTATAATAAAAATAGACAATCAATACCGTGATGAACGCATGTATGTCGGTGAAGGGGAAAAAAATAATATGCACTGAACATGTACTAAGTTTTCTCCAGGACAAAAACACTGTCCTGCATCACCATTAGGAAACATACTTTTAAAACTGAAAATAGGGGCACTTGGCTGGCTCAGCCAGAAGAGCACGTGACTCTTGATCTCAGGGTTGTGAGTTCGAGCCCCATGCTGGGTGTAGAGATTACTAAAATAAATAAATAGATAAATAAATAAACAAACAAACAAACAAACTTAAAAACAGAAAAAACCCTAACATATATTCAAGACAATAATAAAGACTACATTGTTGACCAATCACGCACTTCCTCGGGAGAGCCATGTCAGTTAATGCACGTCTTTTAATTAAGAACACAGAGCATTGTTAGGGCGATTTTTGGGAATCGTCTAAACAATCACTTTCCGAAGCGGTAAACTGAGTCAACAACCTAATGCCAGGCTCTCCGTGCCCCCACCCCCAACCCAAATACATCAATTGGTCTTTGACAATAAACTGAGATCCTTCACTAGGAAGGCACTATGGTATTTACTGCATTCCTCTCAGGTATCTATCACTTATTTCGAAGACAGACCGGCCCTATAGTGCAGATTCTTCCTTTGTTCGAGCCTGACTTACCAATGGGGACTATATGAGTCTACTGAAGCCGTCAGCAGTTCATAAGAGCTCTCTACACTGGTGATGGGCCAATGCCAGTTAGAGGTCTTCCACAGGTCTTCTCAACTCTCCCCTCTGCTTCTAACGGGCTGCTGTGATACACTGTGACTTCACACAGTGGGTATTAAGTGAGTTAATTCAAAGGAGCTGAAACCTCATTGATCCTAATTGAAAGCAATACACCCAACCAAATACTTTCCTACCCCATCTGCTCTGGCCTGCCACCAGCTATTCAATACAAGAGAATTAATAGTTTCAGATATTCTAACCGACCCAATAAAGGCACTCATTTAAGCAGGGCTGCATTAACAAAGTGAAAAAACAAGGGCAAAATGGGTTCAAATGGAGCATTTTACTCCTAGTTGGCTTTAACAAAGCTGAATAAGGCTTATTCTGACTTTTTATGTGCAAGACTTGATAAACTGAATGAGAAGGCACTCAATGATCAGCCAACGAGCATTGATGAATGGTCATTAAGACCCCCCTGCTCTTAGGGGAGACCCTTCCACAAAGTGGCACACCAGCTTGAAAGGGCGGACTCGCTAATGTCCAGATTTCTCCGCTTGCTTGTTCCACTTTCAATTTCAGACCACTGGCCACCAAATGAGGCTGACATATTGGAAAATAATGTTTTATGGGCGAGTGGTAAAAAATAAAATGGAGGCATTAGCTCTGCTTTCAAATTCAAATCTGCTAGTTTTGTCAGACCCCAAAGGTTTTGATTTTCCACCCAGCTGGAAGCTATTAGTGTTTTCTAAAGGCATCCCACTGACAGGGCAAACCTACCTAATGTGTGAGCTGTTGGGCTAAGGGAGATGGACCTCTCTTTTGGATGATTTCCTAACTTCTCATCACTTTGACAGTCAATTAAATAGATACAACACCTAATAAAAATGTACATTAATTTGTTTCTGCCACTGAAAGACACGTGAAACTGTATTAAATAAGAGCCATGGTAGATTGTCTTCTGACAAGGTAAAGCCAATTATACTCTGCAAGAAAGCCAACTGGTTTATGTCTGAGTTAGGCTACAACATAAGATATGGCCAGTGACAAAGAAACGAGTGGGGTGGGAAAAAAAAAATTAAGTTAAAAAGTTCGCTGAAGTATTCCATAAAGGTAAGAGGTTATCTGTCGCTTTAACTCCTTTTCTATAAACGTCTGTTGTAAACAACCAGGCACATTCACGCTATTTCCCTCAAATATTTCCTTTCGGGGAAATGACTGGCAAGCATTTGCGCCTCAAGGTTCAGCCAGCCCACAGAAGAGCTCGCAAGAACTTCACTTAAATGACAAAGGAACAGGGGACATGACCACCATCTTAAGAATTGGAAGGGTGTGCAAACATCATGGGGTCAAGGGTGATTCAGGACTAAGAGGGCCTAAGTGCTAGCAGTAAGATGGAATCAAGCAAAAGAAAGCATGCTGGATGGAGGAAGCTTGTCTTAATAGGTGATTATAACAGACATCACAGAGGCAGAAAAGATTCACTGCCTGGATCATTTGCAACTAGATGTCAAAGCACCATACGACACAGTGTCCCATAGAGAACATGCTGCATGGTCTGTTGAGAAATCCTCATCTACCAGGGCAAGTGGCAGGTGGAGAACTAGAAGTCATGACCCCTTCCCTTCACCTATGACATGTCAAACTCAAGGACTCAGGTCACTTTGAGTTTTGTTATCTCCATCAATGAGAATGAGTTAATAACGTGCCTTAGAACTGTAATCTGAACGCTCCAATCATAATGCATTTTTCTATAGCAACGATTTCCTGAACTGCTAAGCCAAACAGTCTCTATGATTTTTTTCCCCCCGATCCTCAATGTCTACAGAATAAAATGTTCCTTATATCATTCCAACAATTTTTCAAGCAACGTATTGGACTCTTAACTCTGGGTGAAGTAGAGTATTCTCTACATAGGAATGAAAAGATGTGTATTAGTAATTTGAGTATGTAGGGCACATGTATGTGTGCTTCTGCAAAAAAGAAATCCGTTTAAGATATCACTTGCTAGAAATAAAGCAAGTTTATATTTGCAATTACTAGAAATTGTCTCTGACAGGGCCAACGCCTTTAAAACATCACAGTATATTGTAATTCTTTTCTACCAACAACTTTTGACTTTTGATGCCAAATATTCCAAAACGGTCTGAAAGGCTACAACAGATTTATTAGCATTTGCATTCCTTGGATGCTATATTATTTACATGCAAACCTCAAGCCCAACTAATACCGTTAAATACAAATTACTCCACAGGCACCAGCAAGGGGTTAAATCATTTTAAAATTTTTACAGGAAAACACTTCCTTGGTAATCCACAAGGCTGAACACTAGCTACATTAACTCTGTCTTTTCAAATACGAGCGTTTTCATATAAAAGCAATCAATCTTAGCAAGTACACACTTGCGTGCAAACCTGCAAGTAAGTTACCACCTCTACTTTCCTATTTTTTTTTTTTTTTAGCTACGCAAAGCACTCGGAGAATCTAGAAGACGCCCCAACTGCCCATCCCTTATCCGTCTGACAAGGACTGTAACACTATATGGAAAACCTTTGTTTCAATGTCACCACCTCCCCATCCTGACTAATGGCGAGTTAGTTTTGTTAAAACGCAAGGGTTCTGGCTTACGCTCCAGTGCACTTCCCCTCCTCCCAGCACCAGAGACAAAACCCGCCGCTCGGCTCCGTGCAGGCAGCCATCTGGACAGCTTTCCCTCAAAGCCCAGCCCACACCACACTGCAGGCAAAATCGGAGGGCTCGAGAGCTCTGTGGGGCTATTCATGACATACCAATTTCACATTTTCTGCTTGTACGCTCGCAACAATAAATGCTAATGAGGACTATGAATGACAATTTTAAAGACAATAAAAAGGTCTCCAAATCCCTTGCATATGGAGACACTGTTTTCAAAACTTCACCTTCTGTTACAGAGCTGTTAGAGTCGAAAGGAGAAAAAAAGAATAACCTAAGGAAAACAATAAGATGATCAAAGCACAACTGAATCCTTAAGATTTCCAAAGAAAGCAATCTGTGTAAGCCCAGGGAACAACAGATCTCACCACCCCCAGGAGCAGCCCTATGAATTTATGAGGCACCCTTAATCTCCACTACCTTTGCCTTCTGTACACATGCAGCTTAATAAAAGCAGTTCCTGTTAAATGCTTGACTTTTTCTTTTTTTTTTTTTGGAACCTGGGAATTCTAAGGGCAGCATTTGTCCAAAAATAATTATAATCATCATCATGATACTTGGGCATAATATTTAACATTCCACGTATCTTTAGATAAATGTCAAAGCAAACTGGTTCTCGGGGCGCCTGGGTGGCGCAGTCGGTTAAGCGTCCGACTTCAGCCAGGTCACGATCTCGCGGTCCGTGAGTTCGAGCCCCGCGTCGGGCTCTGTGCTGACTGCTCAGAGCCTGGAGCCTGTTTCCGATTCTGTGTCTCCCTCTCTCTCTGCCCCTCCCCCGTTCATGCTCTGTCTCTCTCTGTCCCAAAAATAAATAAACGTTGAAAAAAAAAAATTAAAAAAAAAAAAAAAAAAAAAAGCAAACTGGTTCTCTTCTGATCACATCTCTTCTTAAAAACAATGCAATGATTCTGGATGGTGAAATTACAAGTCATGCTTATTTTCCTTTTTAAATGTTTCTGTTTTCCAAATCTTCTAAAATGAGCACATATTACATCTTGAACCAGAAAAAAAAAAAAAAAACAACAATAAATATTACTTTCAGTGCAATGGAAGAACTGAACAAAAGACAGGTAAGTATTTTGACCTAGAAAGGAATTAAACCATTTTACACAACAAAAATAAAACAAAAGATTCATTTTCCTATAAATTGTATAAAGGGTATCCATTTCATTAACATGGATTAAGACACTTTCAACAAAATCCACCAGGTGGAGCAAATACACAGCAATAAAAAAAGTCCCAGAATTTTTTTCATCACGTTCTTTTTTCACATGACTTTTTTTTTTACCCCAACAAACTCTCCACTTCTTATCTCTCCACATTGCAAATTATCAAAATCTATGCACACACACACTAATTTGCCACATTTGTAAACAAATGCAAACGTACTCAAAAATGATTTTTTGCTACCGTGCATTCCATTACAAATTTTCATTCCAAAACCGCTTGATGTGTTCAAATATTACCCAGTGTAGTATATCTGCTTTTTCACCAAGGTACATTTTTTAATTAGGGTTTTACTCTGACCCTACTGGGTTTCATCATGCATCCCCCTTCCCCACACAAGACCAGGCAGAATAGAATTTAATGCTGTATATCCTGAAACCCACGGAACAGGAGCTAAAACCTATGAATCTCAGCTCAATTCCTTTACTCTGTCTGGAACTTTAACTTCTCACTGACTTTTTATAAGATTATTCCTAATTGCATGTACCGAAATCTTATTAAAATTTCGGGATACTGTGACTTTTTTTATCCATTACAGCAAAACGTCCTGTTTTCGTTCCTGACACAAGCCCACAGCTACTAAGAGAATATGGATTTTTTTTCCCCTTCTTTTTTCTAGAGTTATTCACCTCCTCCCAATTTCTTCTCCCACAGATCTATTTTTTTCCTTGCCATTTCACTCCACACCTTCCAGAGCACACTCCACGCAAGGCACCAACCCCGCTTTCTTGTTCGCATTTTCTCCTGTGATTCCTGACGCCACCTGCAAAGCACAAGTCTTCTCCATTCACTTTTCGGAGTCCTCCAAGTTTTTCTCACATTATACACCCTTTGCTGCCAAGGCTTAATGCTGCAAATGGCACTAATGTTACTTGCATTTAAGAAAGCTCCCGTTGGATAGAACGACCAAAAAGTGACAGAGCTTGAAAGGAGGGGGCGCCCAGGGTCTGTCACGTGCAGGGGGACACGGGTTAGGAATGTGGAGTGTGGCTTAAAATGTATTTATATATTTTCTTTCTTCCTATTTACATTGACGTTGAAAAGAGAAATCCTCTGAAAGAAATGCACCAGGCGGATACATAAATAAACACGCACATGCCCAAGGATACACATAACACTTCCGAGAGAGCTGTCTATGCTGGTGCGTAACAGACCATGGGGATGCCAGCTCCCTCACAAGCCGCACGGGGCTAATCCAACGATTTAAATGATCATATACTTTTCACTGGAGTGGTATACAAACACATAAAGGATGGACACTATCTCCATAAATACAATGTGAAAAGAAAAAAAAAGAAGTTTTTAGAATCACTCCTACCCAACTCTTCCCTACAGAGTCCAATTCCTTTCCTCTTTGCAAAGAATGGAATCAATTCCCCGGAGCCACGGTCGTGCGCATGCACGGCCAAGATGTATCATTATGGCACGCACGTGAGTGCATCTTCTAAAGGGTAAATGCCCTTCAGTCTGCATGACAGAATCCGCATGAAGTAGTTGGAAAAACCAAATCACTGCATGTGTAGTCACACTTTCCCCTCCCTTTGCAGGAAACCACCCCCCACCACCACCACCTTTGCTCCCCCACCCACCATGCGGACATTTCATCAGCTCACACTGTGGATAAAGAACCTGCTGGATTTCCTCTTGGTGCGATAACATCTTGTTATACTCTGGGGATCTCCCAAATGCCTCCATCTCCAAGCATTCCTCAGAATATTTATCCTATACGATCCTCAAACTGGCCACACATCGCTGTCCAAATATTATTTCTCGCCACCCCCAGCTTCATCAAAGGGTGTGGCTCTTCCCACAGCAAATGTTCAAGTCCATATTCAAATTCCAAGGACAGGGAAAAAAAAAAAAAACCCAACCTTAAAAGTTCTAGCACCTTCGCTTCAAGATGGACAATGCTCATGGACAGATGAAGATTCTAAAACTGCCTCATCAAAACAACCTCTGAACTACGAGTTCCACGCTGAGCTACGAGTGAGTCTGACCTAAAAAGGCAACACACGTAGGACAGCATATACCAGGAATCAGGAAAATAGGGACACGCTAACTAAGCCCAGTGCTCCACTGGTTAATAGCTGTCGCCGTTGACAGAGATCATGCTTCAGAGCAAGGCCGGAGGATGAAATGAAAGAGCCCAATTTTTAAATCCGTTAAAAAAAAAAAAAAAAATGAAGTGTATCTGTGGGTATAGCCCAGAAGGAGAGAGCAGGGACACAGCACTGGCAGGAACCTCAAATTCCTGACCAAACCCTCTTGCACACAATGCCTCCAGAAAGAAAGGAACCCAGGGCGGGAGCCAGCCTGACGCTGGCGGACAGACAGGGCTGGCCTTGCAGGATGTCAGAGCGCCAGGCGGCTGCGAGAGATACTGGGTTTTCACACACTCTCAGGCTGACTGTTTTGCTCTTCAGGTAATTAAACAAGGAAGCAGGGCTCGGGGTATGAGCCTGACCCTGAAGCTGTGGCTCCACGGTTCTGCATATCAACTTCCGCAAGAACTGCCCCGGGCATCAACACAACATTCGCCTCTCACTCTCTCTCGTTTCCTTCTCCACCTCTTCCTAAAGCTGACCCAGAAACAAATCCTCCCTACAAAAACATCCACAGAAAGGTCTGAGTCTATTTGTAATAAAAACCTCTGTGCTGTGGCTGTTCCCGGGCACTACCCCCCAAATTTTCAAAAGCAAAACAATTAACCGAAGGCAAGAACCTCATAAAAATTCATATACGGCACATCTATGGCCAAACCCTGGTGTCTTCATGAAGATGGGTTATTCAAAGAAAATAAGACCCAAATAATAAGCCTGTTTTCCTTAGCATGTGTTGATTAAAGTGTAGATCTTCAAATTCTAAAAAGCTCCCCAAGAAATGATTTTGATAGTCCAGTTCACAAATTAAACAATTAACATTGTTATTTTCCAGTTTTGATAATGGACACTGTGGCAAAGTAAATACCACTTATGATGTGGGTTATTATGCTTCTTCAAAAATCTCACTGAAACAAAACTCTATTGGTGTACAAAGAAAGTCACCATGAAAACTCAGGAACATAAAAATTATCCCTTAAAAGAAACGAAAGTGGTACATTTATACACACACACACACACACACACACACATTAAGCGATGATTAGAATCATATAAATAATATATTCTTCCTTCATCTCAAAATCCATAGAGTAAAATATTGGCTGAAAGAGACAGAGACCAAAGGAGAGAGGAATACAAAAGCGTGCCTGCTTGTCTGTGTTCAACACAAAGAACATTAAATGAAAACAACTGGCATGCTGCCAAATTCCTATAGAGGCAAAGAGATTCAAATAAATTGATTTCACGCATCACACTGACCTGGGATCAGTGTGCAGGCTGCAATAAGCTCAAAGCTCCATGTGGGGTAAAGCCCATTAATGCTATCAGACCCCTCGAACACGACCAAGAGAAACTAAAAATAAATGCAGACGCCCTCAAAGACCAGCAATTTTGCCTGAGAAAATCACTTTCCTCTTTTCCTAATAAAAATAACGGGATCTAAAGGTGTGCAGCGCCATTTAAATTAACTTAAGAAAATCACCCTTTTTAAAAATACAAATGTAGCTCCTGAAACCCATATAATACCTATAAATTGGAACTACATAAACATGCCGCCCCATGATATGAACACAGATACCACTCTGCAACAGAAGTTTCTTCTGCCATAATTGTCTCCCATGCTACTCCCCTTGCATCGTTAGACGGCCAGGAAATCGTTTTTATTTTTAATAGGACAAACACTGGACCCTTCTTAGTATTAGTATTTTCCTTCCGTGGCTTCTAAGGCAACCACTCCCTAGCTGTCCTAAATCCGCCCACTCCTCACAAAGGCAAACATTACAGGAGTCTAGCTTCACATCACATTCTAGAGGACCAAGCCTTATGCTTATTTTGGGCATGCTTCAAAACATGGGGGAAACAGCAGTAGTTTGCCTTTACCAGCTTCTACCTAAACTGGTGGCTGTCCGCTCAGCTCAGCGTCATTCCCGTCCCCCCCTCATCCCCCCCCCCCCCGCCCACCCTCACCCCGCAGCAGGTCTCCTGGTGACAACCTGCCACCGCCTCCCCCCCCCCCCCCCCCACCAAACTCACTACACAGACCAGACTCTCTGGCGCCACCTCAGGCCGTTCTCACTTAGAGCCCCGACTGTTCAACTTCACATAGTTCTTTTCTTTTCCTGTCTCCAAATTACAACCCCAGGAACCCAATGGATTCCAGGTGTTTAAAAATTTAAAGCATATAATTTCTGTTCCTCTCTACTTCTTGAGTCAACTTGAGTCTGAACCCCGTGTTTCTACACACCCATTACCTTTACAAAAAGGAAGAAATGACTAGGAGTAAAATTTTCAATGCCACAACGGATATCCCAACAGCTATAAAATCGGCCAACACAATATTGTATATATAAACATTGTGTGCGGGTGTGTGTGTGTGCGTGCATGTGTACACACATCATATTTTTAAGGATGTTTGCACACGCACACATATAGGAACGAAAGAACTCAGCATGGTGTTTGCTACCTGATGCTATAAATCCAGGATTTGCATAGTATAACATTAAGTCATTTTTAAATGTGTGTCTTTGTCATGCACTTTTGCTTTCAATATGGATCTTCCATGCTGCAATGGTTCACTGCCAGCAGGCCGCAAACAGAGCCCGCATGCCCAGAGGAGAGTAAGATCGTACTGCGATGGGGGTGGGTAAAGGCCGAGACGCTATGGATCTGCCACATATGCTCAAGGGTTTAAGTCCAATAGCCTTTTCCATTGGTAATCTGGATCTCAGATTATTTTGTCATATTATTAAGAGCCCCCATAGAGATATATAAGGCAAAAAGCAGAGCTATATTCTCTTTTAAAACAAGTGCTTTCTGCTGATAGCAGATGAAAAGAAACAAATTCTTAAGCAGTGGTTGTTGCTGTTGCTGCTGCTGCTGTTGTTGCTGTTGTTACTATTATTATTATTATTATTATCAGTTTCCTTTAAGATATTGACATCTTTCTAGTTTTGGACTTGAGAAGTCTAGTCAACCAAGATGCGAGTTCTCAAAGAATTAACTTTTAGTAACAATAGTACATGAGGTAAGAAGGTAGAAACAGAGGTGAGAGATGTCTCAACTACTTAATAAAGCTGAATTCCTTGCCTTCTCTCTCACTATTGGAAAACATCATCATGAGATGAAGAAGGGGGAACGAAAGTAGAAAACTACTAGTTTTAGTAGAAACGAAATCACAATTTAGGCTACCTCAAAGGATTCTGCAATTATACGGAAAATTATTTCATTTTCTGTGGTCTTTCAAAAACACAAACACCCTCATTTGCCAACGCCTTCTTGGAAACTTACAGAACAAGCCAATAAGTATTTGTAGCAATTGCAAGAGTAGATACTGTGGGGTGGGCACCAGCAGCGATGTTTCCAGAACCATGGCCACAGATGGTAAATATTTTGCTACCCCTCTTTCCATGTAGTCAGGCAGGCAGTCAAAGACTTTCAAAACTCCCTTCCCAATGACTAGAGTGCCAACCAGTATTACACGACATTTGTGTTAACTCTCAACTTTTCCTGGCACGGCTCATCCTTATTCATCTGTGCTTCTGCACAAGTCCACTAAACCTAAAACTGAGCTGGCTACAGGAGGCATCAACTCTCTGGAACCCATAATTCAGGGTCCTCCTTCATTTTGAAATGTTGCAGGCTTTAAGAGGTCTCTTGCCAAATGGTAACATACGCAGTTTATATTTGCCGTTTTCCTAAAGTTAGATTGTTTTGTTTTGTTTTTTTTTTAATGTGCCTATCAAGATGAATTCTGCTTAGGAAGTAACATTCACCTAAAAGTTAAAAAAAAAAATCCAGATCAATTAGAAGAAATAATAAATTGAAAGCACTTTTTTCCCTCTTTAGTCAACAAACTGTTTTAGAAAACACCATCTCAAGTTACAATAAACACAGAAATCATGGCATAGCTTTTACTCTTAACTCCAAGTATTGCTCAGCTTATAACAGATGTATTATGAAACATGGCAAGAAGCACTGCAACAAGGAGAGGTGGGAAAAAAATTTGGTACTTGATCATTTGAGATCTTCAGACCCCAAAGCTATCAAACAAAGGTTTCCACAGCCAGGCTGATTGATCCCCGCCCAATCCCATACCCAAAGACGTGAAAAACATTTTTTTTTTAAATATATAACACAAATTCTTATTAACAGGCACCAGAGGAAAGAAGAAGAAAAAACAAACCTTCACAATTATAATTTATAGGGAAAACAGAAGAGTGATTTTTTTCTTTCTTTCTTTTTTTTTTTTTTTTGGTAAGTAAATGGCAAAATCAAAATATTTGTCTGTTCCTTACCTTGACAATATTCAAGTTCCCTTTTTTCCGGCAGTCACCTATTACTAAACTCAGTGCTCTCCAAGTGTTTCTTTTGACAGATATCATTCTCCACCAATCGCTCTGCTAATTTCCTCTCTCCTTTTCGGACTGGGACAGATATTATGTTCACCAGCCCAGAGATCAATCTTTTCTATTGACGACAACAAAGGGGAAAAAAAAAACGCATATATCACAACCAGTCTGAAGTATCACACCCGTCCACTTAAACGATAATACTACATACCAGTTTGTTTGTTCGTATTAAGAAACAGATACAGCTCTTCTAAATTTTAGAAGTGCCCAACAAAAACAAGTTCCATTTTCTCAGTTCCTGTAATGACGTGCTCTAAGAGACTCTTAAAACTCCAGTCATCTGACTCAAAGCTGGATGCCTTCTCAACCTGGCAACTCCTCTTCCTTTGACTGGTTTAAAACATATGTACATCAATACCTTAAAACAATGTGTTCGATTTTACCTTGTTCAATAAAATATTAAATAATTTGTCATTGATCATGGTTTCTTTAGACAATGTTTTGAAACATTACGTGTTTATTTTATTTTATAGAATAGTACATGCAAATTAAATTCTATTCAAACAAAGTGGTGTCCACGTTGTTTCACTGTTCTGAAATTTAAACACTGCCATTATTTGCTCAATAGTTTTTTAAACAACTGATAATAATCACAAGTAACCTGTGTAGTTTTAAAAATATTAGTAACAACAATTATTGGTGAACCACTTTACCAAATCAACCAACTTCTACTACTTTTTTTTCTCTAAAGTAATCAAAATCCTCTCATTTTTCCAGCTAGATTTGGCAGCTTTAGAATTCATTCATTCATCATTCTCAAATACTTATTGACTGCCTATTAACTCGCCCATTCTTACTACAGCCACTATGTGTAGAAAAAGTATCGCTCTTTAATTCTTATAATTTATGAACTATATAACTCAAGCACAATCATATGCACAAAAGGGAGGAACTCAGTAAATGCAAAGGAATAAAGATTTATAAAAGCAGTCTCAAAAAAGTATTACTAAGGCCATTGCTATATTTTTTTAAGAAACCAAAGTACCCTCTAGTAATTAAAACTGGTGAATATAATCTGATGTATATAAACAAGCAGATTCCATTAAAACAATCAATACCCTTGATAGGTGACATTATGACTCTATCATGCAATCAGTTGTTTTTTATTCCTTATGGTAAAAATTAAATAACATTCAGGAAAATTACAGTACTAGGTATTTTTTCGTTGAAAATTGCCTGGAGACTCAACAAAGATCAGTAAAAACACCCAAGCCGATACTTGGAAACATTTAGCTTACCCTGTAACCTAACAAATCATAAAGCAAAATTTTCAATTAAGAAAATGACTGGAATACATAGATACATGTACGCATATGTAAATGGTCCCATTCCGGGGGGTGGAATGGGGTGCAAGGAGGGAAGACTGGAAGTAAATACATCTAGATGTTAAATAAATGTTCCTAGAAGATGGAGATATGGGTACGTTTCTACCCAATCCTATTTTCCAATGTTTCCATACTAAGGTAAGAATATTTATAAATAGAGATTAAACAAACATTATGGGGGAAGAGAAGAAAATGGCTACTTTTCTTAGATTCAATCATGATGTTGATATTTTATAATATTTTGCGCTTCAGCAAACACTGACTAAAGTCATCAGAGGAACTGATAAGAGTGGATTGTACCTGTGTGGGCCATAGTTCATAATCTCCACTGGACAAATGAAAGAGCCAAAGCACCTATAAACCCTCTGGAGTCTGAGTCTATTTCTTCCTTCTTGTGACTGCTAAATAGTGATAGCTACGTTTATTAACAAAATGGTGTCGTAGATCTCAGTGTTGAGGCACATAAGATTACTGTGTGGACAAACTTTCTTTAAAAGATCATTTCTCAGTCACAAATGATTCCCCTTCCCCTAGGTAGAATATACTGTGTCACTTTTTAGCTTGTGTCTATTTTAGTCAGAGTATTCTGAAGTGAATGGAGGAAAGTTGGCAGGAAGATAGTGTTACAAAATACTTTAAATGTGCAGCGTGTTTATAAATTCTCAAATGTTAACATGGCATAGAAATACACATTCAAATAATATACAGCGTATACCTAAAGTTACCCATGAGGATTTTCCCCACTAAACTAGTTTCCATATGAAACACTGTATCAAAATCAACAGAATAATTTTTTTTAAAAAAGCTAATGTTTAAATTTTTAAAAATAATGACTTTGGAGTATTATGTTCATGCTTTATGCATCCAACACATTAAATGGTCTTCCAAAATGAAATAATAAAAAAATAAATAATGGCACTGAACATGATTAAATATACATCCAGATATCTGTGATACATATGCCACACTAAAGACTGTATCACCTGCGAATCAGAGGAAAATTTCTTTATCTTTAATCATCGCTTTGTTCAGATCCTCAGCTTTCAAATGTGTTATACATCATTATGAGGGGAACATACACTGAGAAAAGTTTAAAAGCTAAGCTCCACCAAGAGTAGAATGCCTCAAACAATTTGTAGTTCTACAAGAGTGTTATTAAAAAGGCTCAACATGTTGTATTACCATGGAAATTGTGGAAAACATACATTCCCAAACAAATATTACTTTTTCTCAATGGTATGAAGTAATGAAAACCACATGTGTAAATCTACGATCCGTGCAGTAGTTCAAGCTGCAGCTAATAGAAAATACAGAAAGTGAACTCTGCTATATAAAGGATTCTTGTTACAGAAATATAATGCGAAAACCAGATGCAGACAGAAAACCTTAATCACAGATGGGAATGTAATCACTGGCATACAGAATACTTTTTTGATCAATCTTAACCATATGCGCAATGTATTTATTTTCTAAGGAATGCAATAACTTGAGAGAACCTTCTATTTGAATTCAGTTAACCTCATATTTATAATGCTTTTATCTTACTCCCCCATCCCTTCAGCGTGTACACCGAGCCAAGGTTTTAAAAGGAAGAGTTGCTAGCCTTGGCAAATCATTCTTGTATCAGTTTATCTTTCAAAAATTTAATAGGATGTAAAGACTACAACACATCAGAATCAACCTCAAAAGAGACCAAGTGTAGTTCTCCATTACGGTGCTTCTCAGTCACTGCCAGGAATCCCTTCACTGCCTAAATACATTTCTCTAGAGAATTATATCAACGTTTGGGGTCATTTTTCCTTTAGTAAATAATATGCGTATAGTTATTCCACAAATGAACCTTTTTAAACACACTTCTCTATCAACCTGGCTTGAGTCAGACCTTAACTTTTCTCTTTCCTTTCATAAAAAGATTTTATAATAAAGACCGTCCGTTCGCATTAATAAAAACACCATTAGTTTTGTATTCCAAGGGGAATTATCACAAAAGGAACCTGTTCTATCATATCTGACTTAATTATCACCTTAATAAGTACAGTCCCTGACACTGGATGGGAACTTACCTTTGTCAAAGCCTCCATGATCTCATTTGCAGGACAAATCCTCCTATAACCCCCTAATCTGAAGTGGTCAACCAAGCACCGTGCATGCTGCACTTCAGGACGACGCGCAGTGGCCAACAGGAAGTGATTGGGACATTATGTTATTTGAGTGTCGTTCATCACAGCACCAGCTTTCCTTAAGCTTCCATGACAAACTCATGCAGATTCTCCTCCTCTGTCCTAACTACTCATCCCCTGAGACACATGTAGAAAAACATAGTCCTTAGTCTTGTGCCATTCTGCTACTCAAGACCCCCATAATTTGGCACTAACCCTACACCTTTCAGCCCCTGTTCTGACCATGCCCTGTAAGGGTGGAGCTCTTTCTGGGGTAACCCCCCCCCATATAATCCATTGTCTCATCTTTATGGCTTTGTCCATCGACCTCAGGCCTCATTCCAGAGATTGTTGCATATGCCCGGCTCCTTCAAAGACTAAGGTTTCATTCAAGTACAACCTTCTCAGAGATGA